>NC_085998.1:1297675-1575175 GCF_030014385.1 Trichomycterus rosablanca
AATAAAATACAGCAACAAGCAAACTTTTTATAAATAATGTCCCAGTTAACCTTGGTCTAATCTTCAGTGCATGCAGGACAGTAAAAATCTTCATCTACTGGTGGGTTGCCAACACATGACTGGTGGTACCATCTGTCACATCCATCACAGGCAATCTAAATAATGACACAGTCCTTCAATTGATAAATAAAATGTCACAAAATAGTTTTATGGTTACATTAGACTTCTCAATTACAAGTCAATTACTTGTAGTGTACAAGCATAGTGCAATGAAAAAGGCAATAAAATTAAGGCATTATTACTATTTCTTTTTTGTTCTTAAACTTTTTTTTTAAACCTTTAAAACAGAAATGTCTCATTACCCATGCAGGTGTCAGCCCTGGATCACTTAGGTTGATGTCTTCCCCACAGAATCGACAAAGATCACTCAAATCTTCTACAAAATTGTATAGACTATAAATCAGCTCCAGACTGGATCCATTTTAGAGTATATACATTTTACAACTGTCAATAGCATCCATAATAACATAATTGTTTTTAAATCTATCTTAAATAATTGTCATTTTTATAACTAATAAGAGTCACAAATAAGTCAAAAGACTAATTGGAATTACCAAATTTTGGCATTAGATGCCCATACTCTCGTTAATTAATTAATAGTAATATAAAATACAGTCTGCTTAAACATACAGAACAACATTTTTCATTTTTTGTCAATATGTAATGCACTGATCAAATGAAAAATGAACTTCATAACCATTTCATAACTGTAACAGTTCCATCAGCAGCATTTACCTGATTCCTGTATTAAGGTCACTGCAATTTTTTTCCTAAAGAGGTTAACTGCCTTTTCTGCATTTGAGAAGCTGATAGGCTGTTCTGTCAGGATTTGTTCTGCAAACTTAAAAGTGTTTAAAATTATAATAGCGTTATACGTTTATTACAGCCAAATGATTTAAGTTATGCTTACCTTGCATACAAAAACACCACAAGATGTGCCATCACGTTGCATTGGGTGAGGAACAGTGTCACACGTCCACCTTGAAACTTTGCATCCTCTATTCCTCATAAAGGCTCTATAAAAACACTGATTTATGTAAGATTTCAATTATTCCCACAGCCAACATACTAAAAGTGCTGCTTACAATTCGTTACCTTGTGGTTTCCAGGCACTTGTTTACTTTTTTTTGGGACTCTCCCAGGGGATCCAAAAACAATGTTTTCTTTTTAGATGGATAAATGGCCTAAAAACGAACAATTCACAACGTGTACATTAGTTTGTGCATACCAAAACATGCTTCTTTGGCAGTGTTTATAAAAAGATGTTTTACTCATTGGTGTGTCAAATCTTTTAATGAGCATCTGGGGGAATCTGCCACAGTTCTTCTGGGTGCTCTGACTGGCTCCTTTTTTTGTAGGCAATTATAATATATTTTTTGCCTAAAGGGTGGTCTGTTACATTGCTTTCTTTACTAATATGCAAAAAAGAAGTGTAAACACAAATTTTCAAAGAGGTGCATAGTGGGTCTAAGTAGAGCTAGAAATGGTCTTAAGAAAGAATCTTGAGTCATAATTGTGTTTAACAAGTTTTACCTGCACCTTTTTCCGTCCTTGCTTAAAGAACTGCAGTTGATTTGCTGGAATGGAGACGAATGCAGGTAAGGTGCAGCAAAGGACGTTATTAGAAAAAACAGGGACTCAGAAAAGTTTGAAAGAAGAAACGGGTGAGAGTGCAAATACAAGCCTCCTACAAAATGGGACATCTGAGAGGCAGGAATGCTGGATGGTAGCACAGGAAGCTACTAAGAGGGTGCAGAGAGTAAACAAACAAAAACCGACAGAAGAATAGAAGAAATAAAAAGAGGTGAGAATATGTGAATCTGATGCAGGAGGAAGTGGCTAAGGCCTACAGAAAGGAAGGCAGGTGAAATCATTAGACTGGGGAATAGGAGTGAGGGAGGTGTGATGCAGCAGATGCTGGGTTAGTGGGTACCCTGACAGCAGTGTACTTAGACTTTCAGAAATCCATTTGTTACAGATTTAATCAGGTTTGTTTCCCAGTTACTATTAATGTGAGGTGTATTTATGGATACTCACAGCAATAGTCCAGTGATTATGTTCATTTATGACACCCAAAAGAACCTTATATTGGCTTGGATCACACTGAAGTTGAATAATAAAAAAACAGATTAATAAAAGCAATAAAGAATACAAGCAATATAGCTCAATAAACACATTTGAAATTAGATTAGGAAAATGTTTTATAAAAACCTACATAGACTCAGTTTGAAATTACCATACCTTTTTTAGCATTTGATATGACCCTTGCCATATTTTGGTCATTGCAAAGGTGTCAATCATGTAAGCCTTGCCCTCGTGCTCCTGGTTATGCTTCCTCACCAGTGTAAAAATGTATGAATTAATAACCTTTCGAAAAATCAAACAGAATAAACATTTTTTTTATTTTTTTTTATATGATATTTTATAGACTGAAAGAATATTGTACCTCGCTCTCCAATTCTCTGCCAGGTCCAAGGTGTGCTATGTCCGTCTCAAAGATTTTATATGGTCCAATTTTGGCCATCAGGACACAATCACTTCTACCAGACCAAACTGCACTGATGACTGCCAAAGTTATGAAAGAGATAAATAACATTAATCCCAAGATTTTTTTGTTCAGAACTGGAAAATGTACATAAGTTAGCTACATTTCTCAGCAAAGAAAGTATTTTAAATACACAGTATGAAAGTGATCTATTTGCTATTCTGCTTGCACACAGAAGAATTGGTCCTCCGCATGTAACCCATCCATGCAGTGAAACACACACACACACACACACACACACACACACACTAGTGAAGTGGGCACACATGCCCGGAGCGGTGAGCAGCCTCCACAGCGCCCGGGGAGCGGGGTTAGGTGCCTTGCCCAAGGGCACTTCAGCCGTATCATGACTTGGCGGCACCGGGAATCGAACCGCGGACCTTCCGGTCGCAAGGTTGGTTCCTTAAACACAAGCCTACGACTGCCCCTTTGTGACAAAAGGTCATTAAAAATGATATTTTTTTATGCAGTACTTTATTAACATTAGTACTATTTTTATAAATCAACTTACTATTCTCAAGATCACTGTAACATGTGATAGATTGAGCACTGGCTGTGCTTGGGACCAGTGGTGCTGTGCCTGGGACTGGAGATTCTGTGTCTGGGATGGGAGATTCTGTGTCTGGGACGGGAGATTCTTGGACTGGAGGTTCTGTGCCTGGGACTGGAGATGCTGTGCCTGGGACTGGAGATGCTGTGCTTTGGACTGGAAAATCTGTGCCTGGAACTAGAGATTCTGTGCCTGGGACTGGAGATGCTGTGCTTTGGACTGGAAAATCTGTGCCTGGAACTAGAGATGCTGTGCTTTGGGCTGGAGATGCTGTGCCTGGAACTAGAGATTCTGTGCCTTGGCCTGGAGAGTCTGTATCTGGGACCAGAGGTGCTGTGCTTGGGACTGAAGGGGCTGTGCTAAGGACCAAATGTGCTGTGCTTTCTACTGGAGGTGCTGAACTTTTTGAGTCTAACATTTTGAGTCTGTGGGGAATTCGAGCTACTTCCTCCACAACTGGAATCAAGTGATCCAGACTAATTTTTGTGAATTTCCCACCTTCAGCATTTACTAAATTAGCACTTTTGCCTTGTAAAGAGGTAATTGTGAAGGGTCCCAGAAAATCTCTCTCTAACTTCCCTCCTTTCCTCTGCTGACTTCTGATGTTTCTCCTCAGCACCTTTTCCCCAGGAACAAAAGTGTGAGCTGCAGCCCTGGAAGCTTGCTTTTTGGCTTTTATTTTGTCCCTTGAGGCTTGCATATTTTTCTTTACTGCCTCATATACTTGGTCCTGCAACTGTATGGCAGACAGGACTATCTCTGCCTGAAGTACATCTTCCACTGTTTGATTGACCTAGGCAATAAAAGTAAATTCTATTTGTACAAACTGTGATATAAAAAAATATTTAAACAAGGTATAAGCTGTGTCCAAATTCAGGGGCTACATCCTAGGAAGGCCAAATAGAAATAGGATTTCTTGTTTGCATCACTGGCATGCAATGAACCTTGGCAAATGTTGACTAGCGAAAGATCCACCCACTGGATCCTTCATTGTCATGGAAAAGTAGGAAGCTTTTTGAAATGGGACAGCCTAGTCATGCAGCTGTGATGCAACTGTTCCTCAAATGCAGCCGCCAAAGGATGCAGCCCCTAAATTGGAATGCAGCTATAAATACAGGTACAAATACAGTACTATGCAAAAGTCTTAGGCACATGCAAATAAATAGTAAAAAAGTTTTTAATATTTGAAAAAAAAAAAAACACCACAATGAGCAAACAGTAAACAGTAATAAACTAAAGAAAGTTTGGATTAGGTGTGACTACACTTTGCTTTTTTGTTAAATAGTCGTCCCAGGTTAAGATGATACAGTTTTATTAAGGAATTAGATGATCAGTTTTTCTGGAGGTATTGACTGTCACACTTGCTTCTTCCTTTTTTTAATCTCATTTAGTAGATTGCTTTCTTTACTGACATACAATTTTTTTCTGTAACATTACTATTATTATTATTATAATTATTATTTATAATATTTGTAAATCTAAAATGTTTTTGTACGGACTCGATAAAGCAGGATTCATAAAATAAATGTCTATAACAATATTTGTACTAAACACAACATATATATACTATATACTTAAGACTTCTGCACAGTCATGAATATCATTGAAAAAAGTTACCACAGTGAATAAACTTACACTGAAAGATTCAGGTACTTCAGAGAAGTAGCGTGCCTCTCTTCCAAACATTAGGTAGAATGGTGAATACTGTGTAGTCAGTTGTTTTTTGGTTCTGACATTGAACAGCACTGCATCAAGATATCTGTCCCATATTTGTGGTTTGTCCTTGCACAGCTTCCCAAGGGTTCTGAAACACAAATACTACATTGAAGGTATATGGCAACAGCTCACTAGTTTTTTGCTGGTGTAGTTTTGTAGTACTTTGCTCTTTCTGCAACATAATGTACAAGTGAAGCAAAACAGTGCTTTATTGAAGTGCTGTAAAACACTTTATTAATCATGGATACCACTTACATACACTAATTATCAATTTCATCAGGTCCATTTAACACAGGTGTTTATTGTACATATTTAATTACTAGTCAATAGTCTCTTTATCTGTCTTATGTGTTTGGCTGTTTTATCATAGTTCATACCCATCCACAGGACCACCACTGAGCAGGTATTGTTGGGTGGTGGAGCATTCACAAGACATCAGTGACTCTGACCTGTTTGTAGCATGTTAATGTTTGTTAAACTGATATGAGTGTATCAGGCACAGCAGTGTTGTTGGGATATTGGGCAGACTGTAAAATTTGTGACCACACTATTCTTGTTGGTTTACCTTGCTCATGTATAGTTATATATAGTCAGTAACTGGTCAGTGCCTGGACTAATGGATCTGTTAGCTGGATAGCTTTGGTTTGGTGGACTATTCTCAACCCAACCGTGATACAGATTTGTTTAAAAGCTCCACGGTGTCACCGTTGTACAGAGCTCCACCACCCAAATAATGCTTAACCATACATGACATACTAGCCTTAGATGAAAGGGCTGGAGGACAGACCAACTTATGAAACCAATTATGCAGAGAAACAGATGGACTACAATCTGCAATAAAATATGTGCAAAATCCATGTATACTAAACTTACCGCTGTATTGTGCCATTCATTCTTTCCACTAACCCATTAGTCTGTGGATGGTATGGTGAACAAAGGCTGCGTTTGATCCCAAACAATTCACAAACTTCTTTGTTGATCTGAAAAAAATATATATTTATTGTCATAATAAAATGATAAGTACAATGACAGCAACAACTATATGAAGAAAGTGAACTGTTAAGTAAATGCAAATGCAAACCTGATTAACAAACTCCCTGCCTTGGTCTGTGAGTATCCTTTTTGGTGCCCCAAAACGATAAAATGTTTTAACAATGATCATTGAAACTTCCTCTGCTGTTTTGGAGGCAAGTGGATAAGCCTCTACCCACTTTGTGAAGTAGTCAATGAGGACACAAATGTATTGATTTCCAGTGGAGGTCATTGACAACTTGCCAATCAAATCCATGCCTATTAACTCCCATGGTTCATTTACCTACACAAACAATTTAGGCAATTAATTATTTGGAACACATTTGTAAAATACACTGCTACTAGTACTAATAATAATAATAATAATAATAATAGAAAAAACACACTATTATTGGAGTGTACTGTTCCTGGAGTTTGATGGGTCTACTCGCCTGGCATTCAGAGCACTGTTTAATCTGCAAATAGGTAGAAAAAAAAGTTTTTTTCATTCTTAATATCTGTTTATGGAACCTGCACTGTTATAAATATTAAAAGTAACAATGTATCAGTAAACTCACCCAGTTTTCGATGTCAATTGTCATTCCAGGCCAATAATATCTGATAGAAATGGCATGTGCTGTCTTCTCTTTGCCACTATGCCCACCTGTCTCGCTGGCATGAAATTCTTTAAAAATTCTGTCAGCTTCTTCAGCACCTCTGACCACATTTATTTTTAGCTGTTTTTCTGTGCCCTTATGGCGCACATAAAACAGTACTCCATCTACAGTATAATAAAGTATATTATGTTGGGTTTGACAGTAATTCACAATTTATATTAGCAGTAAAATATTTTTAATTAATGCTGAAAACTGGACATACATCTGCAACCCTAACATGAATGTTTTCACTCTAATAAGACTATATGCTAATATATGAAGCCCCTGAAGTCCTAAAAGGTGACTTTTTCATCTTGTGAACACATTATTTCTATTTTAATATAAATTATTGTGCATATTATGGTGTATCTTAGCTGGTCTTTAATATTGCAGAATAATAAGAAAGTTAAACAAATTTAAAATCAGCAGGCACTTAAAATGAACATAATACAATTGTAGTTTAAATGCCGTTTAACAGTATTTTTTTTATACTGTAACCTGATCAAAGACATTAACTCAGTATAGATTAAATGATTTAATATTTACGTTTGTGGTTTATTGTATTGTGACTGTGTTATTTCATTATTTACAAACATGAATATATAGTAAATTATGTTGTGTGGAAAAGATAAATATTGAAAATATCACCTTACGGGCCTTTAGGGGCTCCATTCTAATACGTCGGATACGTATTGTCAGATATATACAAACTACAAATAAGTTAAACAGCAAGTCTTACCCTCGACAACGTACTGGTGTGCGCGTCGTCGAATGACGTACTTTTCAGCCTTTGTTTGACACTCTGGGTATTTTCCAGTAATTTTGTAAATTAATAATGTTTGGTACTGAGTCGGATCCATACTGACATATAAAAGAAAATGAACAATTGTAATCTCATTTAAAGTGTTTATATTTCTATTTAGCAGTTAGCTACGCACTCAGAAAAGTTTTACCTATGGTACGTGTAATTTAAGTTAAAAGTTGACATGACATAATAAAACATTTACAGTAGAGTGGCAATAATCATATTTAACTCATGATTAATGAATGTCATTTAAATATTTTTAACAAACAACGCCAGAAAAACAGCAAAACTTACCTCAGAACACTTCGCAAACATTCAGGCAAAACGAGCGATCTAAATTAGAGGGAACCATATTCCCCAGGCCTCCAGGTAAATGTGTTCCCCCTTGTGTTGTTAGTGTAATGGACTGATCTATAGGTTAAACTTGTTCTACATAATGACAACAGTTAAATACATCACCAGCATCACTGTAGTGTTTTATCATTACACACACAGTGATATACATGTGGGGAACCATATTCCCCAGGTCTCCAGGTAAATGTGTTCCCCCCCCTGTGTTGTTAGTTTGATGGACTGTTTCATAGGTTAAACTTGTTCTACATAATGACAACAGTTAAATACATCACCAGCATCACTGTAGTGTTTTATCATTACACACACAGTGATATACATGTGGGGAACCATATTCCCCAGGTCTCCAGGTAAATGTGTTCCCCCCCTGTGTTGTTAGTTTGATGGACTGTTTCATAGGTTAAACTTGTTCTACATAATGACAACAGTTAAATACATCACCAGCATCACTGTAGTGTTTTATCATTACACACACAGTGATATACATGTGGGGAACCATATTCCCCAGGTCTCCAGGTAAATGTGTTCCCCCCCTGTGTTGTTAGTTTGATGGACTGTTTCATAGGTTAAACTTGTTCTACATAATGACAACAGTTAAATACATCACCAGCATCACTGTAGTGTTTTATCATTACACACACAGTGATATACATGTGGGGAACCATATTCCCCAGGTCTCCAGGTAAATGTGTTCCCCCCCCTGTGTTGTTAGTTTGATGGACTGTTTCATAGGTTAAACTTGTTCTACATAATGACAACAGTTAAATACATCACCAGCATCACTGTAGTGTTTTATCATTACACACACAGTGATATACATGTGGGGAACCATATTCCCCAGGTCTCCAGGTAAATGTGTTCCCCCCCTGTGTTGTTAGTTTGATGGACTGTTTCATAGGTTAAACTTGTTCTACATAATGACAACAGTTAAATACATCACCAGCATCACTGTAGTGTTTTATCATTACACACACAGTGATATACATGTGGGGAACCATATTCCCCAGGTCTCCAGGTAAATGTGTTCCCCCCCTGTGTTGTTAGTTTGATGGACTGTTTCATAGGTTAAACTTGTTCTACATAATGACAACAGTTAAATACATCACCAGCATCACTGTAGTGTTTTATCATTACACACACAGTGATATACATGTGGGGAACCATATTCCCCAGGTCTCCAGGTAAATGTGTTCCCCCCCCTGTGTTGTTAGTTTGATGGACTGTTTCATAGGTTAAACTTGTTCTACATAATGACAACAGTTAAATACATCACCAGCATCACTGTAGTGTTTTATCATTACACACACAGTGATATACATGTGGGGAACCATATTCCCCAGGTCTCCAGGTAAATGTGTTCCCCCCTGTGTTGTTAGTTTGATGGACTGATCTACAGGTTAAACTTGTTCTACATAATGACAACAGTTAAATACATCACCAGCATCACTGTAGTGTTTTATCATTACACACACAGTGATATACATGTGGGGAACCATATTCCCCAGGTCTCCAGGTAAATGTGTTCCCCCCCTGTGTTGTTAGTTTGATGGACTGTTTCATAGGTTAAACTTGTTCTACATAATGACAACAGTTAAATACATCACCAGCATCACTGTAGTGTTTTATCATTACACACACAGTGATATACATGTGGGGAACCATATTCCCCAGGTCTCCAGGTAAATGTGTTCCCCCCTGTGTTGTTAGTTTGATGGACTGATCTACAGGTTAAACTTGTTCTACATAATGACAACAGTTAAATACATCACCAGCATCACTGTAGTGTTTTATCATTACACACACAGTGATATACATGTGGGGAACCATATTCCCCAGGTCTCCAGGTAAATGTGTTCCCCCCCTGTGTTGTTAGTTTGATGGACTGTTTCATAGGTTAAACTTGTTCTACATAATGACAACAGTTAAATACATCACCAGCATCACTGTAGTGTTTTATCATTACACACACAGTGATATACATGTGGGGAACCATATTCCCCAGGTCTCCAGGTAAATGTGTTCCCCCCCCTGTGTTGTTAGTTTGATGGACTGTTTCATAGGTTAAACTTGTTCTACATAATGACAACAGTTAAATACATCACCAGCATCACTGTAGTGTTTTATCATTACACACACAGTGATATACATGTGGGGAACCATATTCCCCAGGTCTCCAGGTAAATGTGTTCCCCCCCTGTGTTGTTAGTTTGATGGACTGTTTCATAGGTTAAACTTGTTCTACATAATGACAACAGTTAAATACATCACCAGCATCACTGTAGTGTTTTATCATTACACACACAGTGATATACATGTGGGGAACCATATTCCCCAGGTCTCCAGGTAAATGTGTTCCCCCCCTGTGTTGTTAGTTTGATGGACTGTTTCATAGGTTAAACTTGTTCTACATAATGACAACAGTTAAATACATCACCAGCATCACTGTAGTGTTTTATCATTACACACACAGTGATATACATGTGGGGAACCATATTCCCCAGGTCTCCAGGTAAATGTGTTCCCCCCCCTGTGTTGTTAGTTTGATGGACTGTTTCATAGGTTAAACTTGTTCTACATAATGACAACAGTTAAATACATCACCAGCATCACTGTAGTGTTTTATCATTACACACACAGTGATATACATGTGGGGAACCATATTCCCCAGGTCTCCAGGTAAATGTGTTCCCCCCTGTGTTGTTAGTTTGATGGACTGATCTACAGGTTAAACTTGTTCTACATAATGACAACAGTTAAATACATCACCAGCATCACTGTAGTGTTTTATCATTACACACACAGTGATATACATGTGGGGAACCATATTCCCCAGGTCTCCAGGTAAATGTGTTCCCCCCCTGTGTTGTTAGTTTGATGGACTGTTTCATAGGTTAAACTTGTTCTACATAATGACAACAGTTAAATACATCACCAGCATCACTGTAGTGTTTTATCATTACACACACAGTGATATACATGTGGGGAACCATATTCCCCAGGTCTCCAGGTAAATGTGTTCCCCCCTGTGTTGTTAGTTTGATGGACTGATCTACAGGTTAAACTTGTTCTACATAATGACAACAGTTAAATACATCACCAGCATCACTGTAGTGTTTTATCATTACACACACAGTGATATACATGTGGGGAACCATATTCCCCAGGTCTCCAGGTAAATGTGTTCCCCCCCTGTGTTGTTAGTTTGATGGACTGTTTCATAGGTTAAACTTGTTCTACATAATGACAACAGTTAAATACATCACCAGCATCACTGTAGTGTTTTATCATTACACACACAGTGATATACATGTGGGGAACCATATTCCCCAGGTCTCCAGGTAAATGTGTTCCCCCCTAGTGTAATGGACTGATCTATAGGTTAAACTTGTTCTACATACTGTTTGTTAATTTTAAAATCACATGGCTGCAGTTTGTAAAGTTTAAATGAACGAGAGATCACCATGAATGAAACTGTTCTTGAAAGTAAATGGTAGTGCAGCTGAGATGAGTAACCTTAAATAATAACACAGACTATTGTCCTGTGCGATATAGTTTATTTGTATGTGCACCAAAACTTTTTCTTGCGTGACAAAACGAAAAGAACAAACAAGTGTGTGAATAAGAGCATGTCCTGTATTAGGATTTATTTACAAATAAATCTGACACGTTAATTCTAGTTGATTGACAGCAAGGCTGAAGACGAACGCAGTGTGAAAACCTCTGACTTGGGATGGAGCAATAAAACCTCTGACAGTAGTTCATTCAATACTTTAAAGTATGTGTTTAATCACAAACTACCTAACATACAACATGAAATGTGAAAAGAACATACCGCTATAAATACATATTCCAAAAAACCGATGCTCAACGAAGCGACTGAAAAAAACGTCATGATTTTAAACGTCATGATTTTTGCACATGCGCGTTAAAGGGGAAACAGGGGGAACTGAATTCTCCGTAACACCGGCAATTTTTTTGCGGAAGCATTTCTGCAGGCAGGAGCAGCGCACCTCAGATGAGTAGTTCTTCACCAAAACAGTGCAGTAATACACTCAACATAAATGTCAACCACCAACACCATTACAGAAGTACAGTAGTACTATTTAGTAGTATTCGTGGCGCGCTACGAGTAAAAGCGCCAGCTGGCTCTGCGCATTCCAGTGTTGCCAGATTGGGCGATTATCCGCCAAATTGGGCGGATTTTGTTGGAAAACAATTTGATAGCAGGTAAATAACACTTCTATTTAAAAGAAAATCTTCCGTTTTAAGAAGCTCCAGCATTGTAGAAGGCTATTAAAAGTAAAGTCAATTTTCAATGCTGATTTAGCGTAATAGTGTTGGTCAGTCTGTATCATATTCTTGAAAGAAAATTAAAATGTGTTTTCCATGCATTCACACTGGCATGTTCTGGGATTCAATTGAGTCTCATCAGTACACACAAGTTGGCAGCCAAATAATAAAGTATTGCAAAGGAATATCTTTGAAATATTCCGCATTATATAACTAATAAAGTAACTTGTAATCTAACTTAGTTACTTTTAAAATCAAGTAATCCATAAAGTAACTAAGTTACTTTTTAAAGGAGTAATCAGATTTTCAAGGTAACTAAGCCATCACTGCCTTCTGTTTTTTGGCCTACATCGATCTTGGTAAGATGGTTCCAAAAGCTGCTTTTATAAACATACAGTTTGAAAGACATTTTCAAGATTGATTAGGGATACTGAACACAAGTACTGTACACAACACTGTAAAATATTATCATAAAAAAGCACGTTATCATGTCTTAAGCACATTTACAAATCTGTGCTTATGTTCTTCAGCCTACTAAAGGCACTGTTTCTTCTGCTCTAGCACTGGTCTGGATATGGCTTATAGTGATGCCACTCCTGCTGCCAGAATGAACCAATGAACCATTATTCACCAGGTAAATATATTTAAAATAAAGTAACTTTCTTTCTTATTCAACATTTCCATTATTAAGTGGAACTGAAAGATTTTGAATAAGACGAATAAGATCCACATTGATCTGTGAAAAATAGTGTTAAATTCGGTTTTTGTTTTCATTCCAGAATTACAGACCAGTGTCAGGAGACAAGAGGCCGGAGATCAGCAGTCAATTATGGCAAGATAAAACATTATTTTTGGCAAACTTACGATAAATAAAAATACTTAATGTGCTTTGGTGTACATTTGTTTTTTTGTTACTATTTTAATTATACTCTATATATTTTGCTTTAAATTATAATAAAATATATACATTTTACAAAGTATTTTCATAGGAAATATTTCAAAGCGCTTACAAGAGATGTACAAACACTGAGAGCCTAATGTGTGTACACTACTATTATTGTGTTACTATTGTTATTATTGTTACTCTTAATCCTTGTCTTCTTATTAATACATTGTTAGTAGTGGTTGTACTTATTAATAAGGAGCAAGAACAATTGTAGTCGTCCCAGTGACCATTAAAGGTTAAATATGGCTGGGGAAAGCCTTTTAAAAATCTACTCCAGGCCAGAACTGGGCCATATTCGGCCCAATAATGGTTGTTCTGGCTAGCACATGGTTAGGTCCTGGCTTATTATTGCCAGTCATGGCTGGGATCCGGGCAGCCGTATACGAGCCAGAATCAAACCGTCATTCATTTTGACACCGGGCCAGATCCGGCTGCTGGATGTGGGCCGACACAAAAGGTTACGACCTGCCGGATATGGCCCAGAACTGGGCCATACATTCTTTGCTAGCTGGGCAGCGTTTCCACTTCAATAAAGTTAGTGTAATATTCAACATTCATTTAACATTCACCATTCTGATCTACATAAATGGTTGAAACAACACCTAACACCCACTTACTTTACCAATTCTTACACATTGGCAACATGCTACAACAACTATTCGATGGTCATTTTAAGGTAACATGTATTTATTTAAAGAAAATTTTAAATGAAACTGATCAAGCTCAAACTTCAGCTAACACGTTAGGGAGCGTCATTAAACTAACATAAAAACGTAGGAAACATCTGCACTTATTACAGAGAAATAAATCCATTCAAGTCTTGTCATGAATTGATGGATGAAATACTTTTATATTGGAGCTAAATAAATCTATTAAACTCTGATATGATTTAATGATATTATATGATATGATATTAATGTCCCTCACATCCTACAAACCTTGTTTTATAGATACTGCTTTTTTAAATTTTATTTTAATAAAAAATAAATCTATTAAACTCTGAGTTAAGATCAGTAAATCCATAATAAGTGTGTATCAGAGATAAATCTTTTAAACTCTGATATGATTTAATATAATATAAGTCACACTATTTTTATATACACATATTAATGTCCCTCACATCCTACAAACCTTGTTTTATAGATATTGCTTTTATTCTTATTTTATTTTTATTTAAGTTGAGATCAATAAATCCATAATAAGTGTGTATCAGAGATAAATCTATTATTAACTATATATATTAAAATAAAAAATACAAGCAGTATCTATAAAACAAGGTTTGTAGGGGCCAGTGATAGCTCAGTGGTTAAGGTACTGGACTAGTAAACAGAAGGTTGCCAGTTCAAGCCCCTCCACCACCAAGTTGCCACTGTTGGGTCCCTGAGCAAGGCCCTTAACCCTCAATTGCTCATCGTGTTCCACTCACTGTGTAAGTCGCTTTGGATAAAAGCGTCTGCTAAATGCTGAAAATGTTTAAATATTTTTTAAACACATCAGCAGATTAAAGTCAAACGTGTTTTTATTTTTTAGTGAAAATGCGGCGGTGCTGCTGAGATTTACGTTCAGTTTCACATCCTGATAAAGTTACTTTAATATTGTCCATTCTTATTTTATAAAAGAAAAACTGCTCACCTTCAGCAGCAGCAGCAGAGAGGATCCAGCTCTCACACAGATCTCCTCCTGTCCCTGTTCTTCAAGTCTGTAAATCCGGTTATACTCTGGTAAATACTGTGGTAAATAGTTTATAATTCAACATTTGATACATAACACAATGCAAATAAGTTAGGATGAGGGCGAAAAAGTCTTCGTGTAATGATCAAAAACATCTGTGGAATTTTCCACATGAGCTTGCAGCATCTTGGACCTCAGCCTGTAACTCCCCCCAAAAAACTCCTCCCCTCTTAAAGTGCTGCAAAATACTTTAAACAACAGTTAGAAATGCAACCAACAAACAGCACAGAGGGTCAACACCTAAATAACATCATTTTTTAATTACAACCCTCTATAAATAATCACACCACTCCAATTGCCATTCCAGTACTGCCATAGCTTTGGTTAGCTTCTAATTTGGAGGAACATCCTGAGAGATCTTCTCCTTGGAAACCCATTATGTGGTCCACTTTTGATTGAGTTTCATCCTGACAACACTCCACTGATCCTGTCTGTCCCTCCCACAGACTCTCAAGTAGTGATGGGTCGGTCGCGAACGATCCGGCTCTAAGAGTCGGCTCTTTAAAGTGAACGACGGGATCCGGTTCCTGACTGAGAGCCGATTCGTTTTTTTCCGGTTTTTTTTTCTGTCAAAACCGCACGTGATTGGTCAAGATACGTGGTGGCGTTTGTGTAATTACACTGAGCAAGAGGGGAGGGGTTACACACACACACACACACACACACACACACACACAGAGAGAGAGAGAGAGAGACAGCGTGCACACGAACAGGAGAGTACAGGAGAGAGAGAGAACTCAGTTCTTTACACAGCCAGACATTACACGCTGGAAAGGTGAGGAAAATGAGTGAGAGGAGACATAGTAAAGTTTGGACACGAGGAACCCCTTTTACAGACAAGTTCAGACCAGTGGCGATTTCTCTAAGACTGCAAGGGAAGCTCAGCTTCCCCTAAAATGTCCAAAATTAAATAGTCAAATATGTACAGTTGTGTTAACATTTCATTGACTACAAATGCGTTAGAACACGTTTATCTTGAAGACGAGTTCATTCAGAATCAGCTAATTATCACAAATCGACTCGATTTTTTTTAACTTAACTCATACATTCCCGTAGCGTCAATGCATTTGCCCGCAGAAGCTGAGCGTCTCTTCACTTCTATGGGACGGCGTTGAGGGTTTTTTTTTTTTATGCTCCGAAACTCGCCGGTCATTGGATAAATGCCTCGATTTTGTCCCGCCCCTGGACGCTGAGCATCTCTGGGGGTGAATGGAGCTGTGGGCGGGTGTGGACGCTGAGCTTCTGCAAGATGATTGGAGAATCAGTGGAAAGGCTGAATCCCGTTTTGATTGACAGCTAGTTTGAGTGCTACACCGTCACTTCTCAAACTCAAAAGAAGCTTTATCGGCATGACAAATAGGGACATTCGTATTGCCAAAGCAATACACTTTATTAGTCACTTAATCACTGGGAGCTTCAGTCCCATCGCGGATTTTGCGAGTGAAGTCGAAAGACAAACTGCTGCAACCCATTTCAGGTCATTTTCTTGTAAAAGGAACAGAGGGCAAAATTTATGTGTAAATAAATTGACAAATTTTATGATGTAAGCCGACAATGAGCTTCACCTCTTTGAAAGACCAGCAGCCGCCACTGGTTCACACCCACTAAACCAAGTGTTCACTGGGCGACCAAATGTTCAGTCTACCCACATCTTATACATGTGATGGCACATAGACTGTGTATCTGTCCCCTCAGAGAGAATCTTTTTTAACAGGGCAGATCATAACAGAAAGGAGAAACAGGATCAACCCATCAGAGATGAGCTCCTTGGTTTTTCTGAATGCCAATCTTCACTAAATACTTACAAATACTGTCACACCTTTCACCTGGATTTTCTTTTTGTTTTGCACATTTTCATTTATATTTTGTTGAGTGTGAGTGATGCTTCGTTGATGTTGTGTTGTTTCACTCTAGGTGCTTGTTTATTTTGTTTTGTTTATTAGGATTTTAACATCACGTTTTACACTTTGGTTACATTCATGACAGGAACATTCACCTCACTTGCATGTCTTTGGACTGTGAGAGGAAACCGGAGCACCCGGAGGAAACCCACGCGGACACTGGGAGAACATGCAAACTCCACACAGAAAGGACCCGGGCTCTTCACCTGGGGATCGAACCCAGGACCTTCTTGCCGTGAGGCGACAGTGCCAACCACTTAGCCACCATGCTGTCCCACTTTAGATGCAAATGTACAAATAATATACACAATCAGATCTTTTTGTCTAATTGAGATGGGTCTTTGTTTTTGTATTTTATAATTTATTGTTGGAGCACTCTGTTCCATGTTGAGTATATAAATAAAGCAATTTAAATAATAAACATCTGATACAATGTTTTTTTACATTAGTAATTCATTTTACATGTAATTTGGTAATAAATTAATTTAAGCAACAAAAAAAATCTAAGGAGCCACTTGGGAGCCGAAAGAGCCGGCTCTTTTTAGTGAGCCGAGCCAAAAGAACCGGCTCTCTAAAAGGAGCCGAAATTCCCATCACTACTCTCAAGCCTCATGTTGTCTAGACATGTCGACCAGACCAATCAAACCATCACCATGAAGAATTCTCACATGACCCCACCTGAAAACGTAAGTAAGCTGGACGTTATGAAAGTTCTCACCGTCCTCATGTTGCTATCAAGTAACATAAAAGCTCAGGTCTGGTTCATGGTCCAGAAGAAGTCTCGTTTACTTATTTATGTTTGTAAATAATCAAACTTTACTAGAGAATAAGCTCTGATACCAAATCAATGCTGGATATAAGAGAGATTATTTAATGTTCAATCAGGATCCTTTAAAATGTGTCAACATTAAGATCAGAACACAATAATAAATGTAACTGAAAACTGGAATCAAAAGTCATTTACAGAAGCTTTGTGAACATTTGTGGTTATTATTATTATTATTACTTTGATGAAAATAATCTGGGGTTCTTTCGGGTGATTTTAGTTTAAAGGTTGGTAAGAATAAACCATCACAGTTTGGACCATGTAATTCAATCTTACCTCCTGAAGATGGAGCCCAGAGTTCACCTTCATGAGAAACACATAAACTGGTTAGATCATCTAAACACTTCAAAACTGGTGGGTTTAAAAACTTATCTTGACATTATCCAGATGTGAAACCTGATGTAGAGGATGGTGGTTGGAGTCAGGAGAGTAGGGTTGTGTATGATTGTGTACAGTATTCAGTAGTAGTAGGTAGTATGAGAACTGTACTTGCTGAAAAATGCTGGACGTCCCTGGAAAAGACGACATCTTGAAGGCAGCACATGTTGCTCTAAGATCTCAACGTACTTTTCTTTATTAATGCTGCATCACAGATGTGTTAATGACCTTAACCAAGGGCACTGTCACGCCCCCATACCATGACAGACCCTGTTCAGACCCTGCCTCCGCTGACACACTTGTTAACATCAGGCTTGCCTTTATTCAGATTTGAGCCTGTACCTTGTTTTTGTTGTTTTTTATAACAGTCACGCTCCACAAAAATTACAATTACCTTTTCTACCATTCCTTTTGACAGTAGCCTCCAGACCATCCTGATTAGAGACACATCCACATTACAGACATTAGAGTGTTCAGCTGGAAGATCTCCGGCACTTTCTAGTTCACCAACACGTTTTTGGAAATCTTCCGGTCTCATGTCAAATATGCCTGGTTGTAAACGCATAACTTGAGCATCATCAGCATCATATTATTCAAACAGGTATTAATGAGTCACATATCTGAATCCCAATGAAGTGATAGACCGGCTCCGTCTTCACAAGTTTTAAAGAAATGAATAACAAAAGCACTTAGTGTTTCATTTTTCTCTGGTTTACAATTAGAAGCAGGATAAATCAGCAGACTTACTATTCTGAGATTTAAGAAAGTCTGTAAGTTCACTAAAAAAAAGCATTAACATGATCTGGTGAATTCCATGTGAAAATGAATTAGGATTGTGTATGAACTGTGCGTGATTGGTTTAAGGCCTGTTCCAATCACTGTGTTATATTAGACATGTCAGGCGCAACATGAGGAGAATGTGAGCGTGGACTTATATCGGTCCTCCATACATCCACAACTGATGGCATACTAGAGGAATAAATATAAGGTGTGTCATATACACGACTTAGTGTAGGAATTTCAGTCACTAACTCAGTTTCAGTTACTGAATTGTTGAAACATTTTAATAAAATGGTTCTATAATCAACTCCAGTCAAATTAAGATGTGCAGTAAGGGATCTCAGACTTTCCAAAATCCATCGATTTCTTTGGAAATGGTAAAAGATCAAGTACATTTTTTAATTCAAACAGACATAGGACTTATTTTATACTGTGTAACAACAAGATCGTGGTCAGAGGACATTTTCACGTCAAACGGACATGTTGGGTTAACAGACAGATGTGGGTGTAGTTTTGGTTTCACTGTATTATTACAATCCGTGCCAACGTTCAGAGTTTGTTGTGAATTTTTACTTAGGCCACAACTTCAGGTTGTTTTTGTACTGGTGCATCTGTACTAGTACGTTTGATAGCCGTTTGGCCATTTTTGTCATCTTTGCTATGACATTTATCCCAGATTGGTTTCATATTCATCCAAAAATCAAGACCATGATTCATGAAATCCTAATCTCAGTTATGATCTCCATATTTATCTACAATACACAAAGTAGCGGTGCACAAATATTCAAGTTCAAATGAGTCCTGTTTAGGAAAAGGTCTGAATCCTAGATTTTTATTAAAACCATGTAAATTATCTATCACATTCCTGTGTAAGTACTTTGTCCAAATCTATCAAGCCACTGTTTAGGTGTTTCATGCAATTTAGGACAATAATACTTATTTTTGAAGTAAATAAGACCATCTGTTGATGCATGCTCAATAATCCAGGTACACAAATCCACAAAGTTGAATCAGTTCATCTGGACACACGATTGTTGTAGAGATACGTTTCGTCACTCAATCCGAATGACTTCTTCAGTCTGAGCTGGTGTTGAATACCCCAACCTTATATGCAGTTGATTTGCATAACGACCGATCACCGCCCATTGCATAACAATGGAACTGGTGATCAGGTCTATATGAAATTCACAATGACCATTAATTACAATGGCCATGTGTGTCTTTCACACATGATTGGGGTAACGCTCCAATGACGGCGTTGTATGATGGTGAGAGATGTACTCTCAGGCCCCCTCCCCAGTTCAGAGATGGTCGTTCCCTCTTCACGTAAATGGCCTCTTTGACTCCACGTTCAAACCAGCGTTCCTCCTTGTCAAGGATCTGCACATCTTCATCATTAAATGAGTGGCCGCTGGCTTGCAGGTGGGTGTAAACCGCAGAGTCCTGGCCAGAAGAGGTCGATCTTCTATGTTGGGCCATCCGTTTCGCCAGTGGCTGTTTAGTTTCCCCGATGTACAGTTCCCGACAATCCTGCCGGCACCTAACAGCACCTAACAGCATACACTACGTTACTCTGTTTGTGTCGAGGAACCCGGTCCTTAGGGTGAACTCATTTCTGGCGTAGCGTGTTCTGGGGTTTAAAAGCAACTGAAACACGGTGTTTGGAGAATATCCGTCTTAATTGTTCCGATACTCCCGCCACATACGGAATCACCACTGGTTTGCACTTAGACCGCGGTTGTTCTTCTCCTCCCTTCGATCCACTGGAGCTGTGTTTGGGCATTTTTCCCTCTTTTACGAATGCCCAGTTGGGATAACCACATTCACCCAGGGCCTTCTTGACATGAGATTTCTCTCTATCCTTGGCCATAGTGTCTGTGGGGATGCTGTTTGCCCGGTGGTGCACCGTCCTGATGACTCCTAGTTTGTGCTCCAAAGGATGATGGGAGTCAAACCTTAAGTACTGGTCCGTGTGCGTTGGTTTGCGGTAAACATTTACTTTCAATCGTCCCCCATCTTTACTAGCAATTTCACAGTCTAAGAAGGCTAAAACGTTGTCGCTTGCATCCTCCCTTGTGAACTTGATGTGTTTGTCCACCGAGTTGATGTGGTCTGTGAAATGTGGTACTTCCTCTGATTTTATTTTAACCCAGGTGTCGTCCACATATCTGAACCAATGACTCGGTGGTGTCCCTGAGTAGGTCCTTAGTGCCTTCTTTTCCACTTCCTCCATGTACAGTAAATGTTTACCGCAAACCAACACACACGGACCAGAACTTAAGGTTTGACTCCCATCATCCTTTGGAGCACAAACTAGGAGTCAATCAGGACGCTGCACCACCGGGCGAACAGCATCCCTTCAGACACTACGGCCAAGGATAGAGAGAAATCTCATGTCAAGAAGGCCCTGGGTGAATGTGGTTATCCCAACTGGGCATTCGTAAAAGCGGGAAAAATGCCCAAACACAGCTCCAGTGGATCGAAGGGAGGAGAAGAACAACCACGGTCTAAGTGCAAACCAGTGGTGATTCCGTATGTGGCGGGAGTATCGGAACAATTAAGATGGATATTCTCCAAACACCGTGTTTCAGTTGCTTTCAAACCCCAGAACACGCTACGCCAGAAATGAGTTCACCCTAAGGACCGGGTTCCTCGACACAAACACAGAAACGTAGTGTATGCTGTTAGGTGCTGTTAGGTGCCGGGAGGATTGCCGGGAACTGTACATCGGGGAAACTAAACAGCCACTGGCGAAACGGATGGCCCAACATAGAAGATCGACCTCTTCTGGCCAGGACTCTGCGGTTTACACCCACCTGCAAGCCAGCGGCCACTCATTTAATGATGAAGATGTGCAGATCCTTGACAAGGAGGAACGCTGGTTTGAACGTGGAGTCAAAGAGGCCATTTACGTGATGAGGGAACGACCATCTCTGAACCGGGGAGGGGGCCTGAGAGTACATCTCTCACCATCATACAACGCCGTCATTGGAGCGTTACCCCAATCATGTGTGAAAGACACACATGGCCATTGTAATTAATGGTCATTGTGAATTTCATATAGACCTGATCACCAGTTCCATTGTTATGCAATGGGCGGTGATCGGTCGTTATGCAAATCAACTGCATATAAGGTCGGGGTATTCAACACCAGCTCAGACTGAAGAAGTCATTCGGATTGAGTGACGAAACGTATCTCTACAACAATCGTGTGTCCAGATGAACTGATTCAACTTTGTGGATAAATAAGACCATGTTAGTAACCAAAATATACAATTCAAGGAATTACTCCTCTCCCAATAATGATAAAATTACAGAATGATAAAATCTATAAAATAAAGTAAAAAGGACAGGAGGAGTGTCAGAGGAAATAAACAAAATAAACAAGGATCCCTAAAACGAAACAGAGTAACCAGATAAGTAGCTTTGGAACTTCCAATCTCTACGTATTCTTAACAGTACTCTCAATGTTAAACAATTTCAACACAATATTTCCTCAAAACAGAGAAACAGATTCATAATTTAACAGATAAATAATCTTAGAGAAGATCACTGACCTGGACTAGATTGCCCACATTCTCCACCATTTGTTAGGTATTAACATTTGTTAGGTTGTTTCTCAACAACAACAACAAAACCAGCCTAAACACCATTTAGAACTGCATGCTCAGCTCTTAAGCTGTGCAAAGTGTAGACATACTAGGCCTAATACCATAAGTATATGGACATAAGTGTAACTAGGATCTAACAGAAAGGAACACCTGAGTCTATAAACACTGCATCGTCAGGACAAAAACAGAACCAAGTCCAAGGTATCGTTTGTAGATCTTCACCGTCGCATTATAGTCATGCACAGATCAGGGCATGACAGGGCAATTAAAAAAAAACAAAATCTTAAACTTTAAGTGTTACAAGGACGTCTACAGTGATCATTATGAAATGAAAGAAGCTGGGCACAAAAGGGAATTTGGTCAGAGAATAAAAAAACAAAAGTCAAACAAAAGAGATGAGAGCGCCTGTTGGATGGATAATCAGCTTTACAGCTATAGTAGTGTGTGTGCGTGTGTGTGTGTGTGTGTGTGCGTTGAGACATTTGTTAATAGCACAGCTCATAGCGAGGACAAAAGATCAGACAATAAGGAACAGCAAAAATTAATAAAACATAAAATCCCTCGTGCCGCTCAGGTGGCACAGCGGTAAAGTACGCTAGCACACTGGAGTTGGGGTTTCGAATACATCTCAGCTCTACCTTCCGACTGGGCTGGGCGGCTGCATTAACAACGATTGGCTGTTGTTCATAGGGTTAAGGGTTAAGTTGGATCATAGGTCCTCATAACTGGTTCAACTGCGGCCCCTGCTGGCTGACTGATGGCCCCTGCACAGGGCTGAGGAATAATGCTGATGGGGGTGTGGCCCTCCATACACAGTGCCGATTGGTGTATGAACTCGACTCGTGCATGTGAAAAATGCAGTGTGTACTGACTGTACGTGCCGGAGGGGGTGTATGTCAGTTGAGAGGTGTCTTCAGTCAGCGGTGAAGGGTCGAATTAGTTTAGAGGACGCAATCAGGGTAATTGGACAAGACTAGATTGGGGAGAAAAATCTAGCCTCCAGCTGCCTCCAGTGTTTTTGAGTTACTGTCACACTGCTGTCCTGGGGGTCTCCACCATTCCTGAATTAATGATTACACTGTGTGGGTTACAAGTTATACCAAAATGTTTTGTCTTTACTGTCTGAAGTGGGTGAGGAACCTTCCTCCTCATCTGTGTTTTGAGTTTCTTTATCTTTTGCTGGTTTTTGTGATATAGAGGAGCTGCAGGGTTCAGAAATCTGCTGGTCATTTTTTGGCCTCGCCTTAAAATCCAAACATTTCTGATTTATCAAATCTGTTGGATCAAAAAAAAGAAAATTATTGTAAATTATAATTCCTAAAATCTGTAACCCTGCGTTCACACTGACAGTGATGTGACAAAGTGAGATAATTATCAGAATGAAGTGGTGAATGTAAACATAGTAAAAATAACGTTACATCAGTTACACTGAGGTTCAGATTGATCTTCATGCTCAGTTTGCTGTTTTAGTGTTTAATATCA
The DNA here is from genome assembly GCF_030014385.1 of Trichomycterus rosablanca. Lineage (NCBI taxonomy): Eukaryota > Metazoa > Chordata > Actinopteri > Siluriformes > Trichomycteridae > Trichomycterus > Trichomycterus rosablanca. Next base: position 1,321,315 of record NC_085998.1, read on the forward strand.
GCTCAAACTTTAGGAAATAAAAGTGCTGATGTGTCCAAAATATAAAACAGCATTTTTACATGAATCCTTACTGTGAACAACAATGTTATAAACCAGCTAATCAATAATGGTATTAACTGCTGACTACTTTTATTATTGATCCTGGTGATTAGTTGTTGTAATGATCTTTCTCCTGATTTCTTTATTATTATGATGTATAGAAATTAAACATGTACAGTTTTATATTTACTTACTTTATTTTGCAGTGTTTCAGTAGACTGAACAGTTCCTTCACTGATTCTTTTAATCCATTCTGACTCAGATCCAGTTCCTTCAGGTATGAGGGGTTATAGTGCAGAGCTGAAGCCAGATCTCTACAGTCCTTCTCTGTTATACTACAGTTATTCAGCCTGCAGATCAAGAGCAAATTCTTTTATTCTAAATACACACAATCATTTAGTAAACAGGAACTACAAGCAGGAGTTTATGTTTCAGTACAACAGTTGTTACAAACACAGTAATGGTTTAGTAACGTACCACTGGGCTTTATAACACATTAATAAACTATTCATAAAGTATAAATGCTGACAGATTAAATAAGAAAGTTTATTCTGACAAATTAAAAAAGGTTCATGTTGAATAGTTTAAATGGATATAATTACCATTTTATCATGAATCTACACGTAATTAAACAGGATGTAAAGACGTCATGTTATTAGTTTTCTCAAAATGAATTAAAAATCAAAACTACAATATCACCTTCACAAAAATATTCAGACCCGTTGGTGCGGTACTCTACATTGAGATGGATCTAGAATGCAATTGGACCTGATGCAGTCTGAACTGGTTTGAGTGCTGCAGGCATCAAATTATTAGTAAATGATTAGTGAGCTGGTGCAGATTTTTGTTGCTGGCTGACATTGTTGTTCTGCAATTACAGTGTGTATACCTATATATATTAATAATAAATTATAATTTAAAATCAGAGCATTTAAATAGAAGTTGTTAATAGTATGTGCATTAGTACAGTGTTTAATACAACTTCACTGATTTATAAATTAATAAAACAAAATAAGACAAATATTTAAAGGTTAACAGTGAATAAATCTGTATACTAGTAAACCAGTTTAGTGAAAAGAGATTCCATGTGAATATAAACACATCATGACTTACTTTAGTTTCTCCAGTTTACACCGAGGATTCTTCACCAGTTCACACAGGTTTCTCACTCCTGATTCTCCTGGTTTATTCTGGTTCAGATTCAGCTCTCTCAGGTGAGCAGGATTTAAAACCAGAGCTAAAAGTAAACCAGCAGAGTCTTCTTCTGTAATGCTGCCTTTTTTATACAACCTGCAGAGAGAAACAGAGGAAGATACGAGTGTGTATTCATAATTATAATGATTAAATATTTAAATATATCCCTACATTAAGAGGCCTTAATAAAAATAATAATAATAAAGCTGTAATCATGAATGTTTGCATGATAGTAGAATAAATGAATAATATAATAGTAGAAAATGGTTCCTCTTACGTGAGGTTTTGGATTGTACAGTGTGGATCCTCCAGCAGAGCTGATAGTTGATTCACTTTGATCTCTTTCAGTGTTTTGGAGTTCAGATGGAGTTTCTTCTGCTGTAAGATGTTTTTACCTAGAATCTGATTGAGAGTGGTGTAGGCTTCCTCTGCATCAGGACTTTTAAACAGCCTGTAGAGAAGTAACATCCAGAAACATCAATCTTATAACATTCATAACATTAATAACATTAATAACATTCATAACATTTATAACATTAATAGCAATAACAATAACAATTATAACATTAATAACATTAATAACATTCTAATAATGATTTTACTGTTTCCACTGTGTGAAGTTGTTTAGGCAGGTGGAAAAGCAGTTCAGGAATCCTGACCACTAATCACTAAAACTGAACTCTGGGATGTAAAGTGTGAATCTTATGATGTAATTTTGCTGAAAGTGTTACAGTTTCTTTATCTTGTACACTGACAGATTATTTTATACTCCATACACACGTTACATCAAACATTTACTGACTTCAATCATATTTATAGTTTATTCTGCTACTTGAATATTACATTATTAATGTTGCAACTAATCAACTTTACTGTTTTTAAATGTTTATACTTATTGTAAATGTGACGCTGGATGAAGTTGGTGGCGTTTCTGGATGTTGTTGATGTTGGTTTCTGCTTTGTGTAGATGTAGTGATGAACTGTGTTTACTGACCAGGGTTTTCTGAAGAACTCAGTCTATGTGGTTCTGTTCATTATAGATGCAGCGCTGAAGGATCGATGCTCTTAAACTTAATGCTCAGAGATTTCTTCTCTTTATTTATTATGGACTGTAGATGGTGAAATCCACAACTTACAAACTCTGACCCATCCTCACTCATAAACTCTGACCCATCCTCACTCATAAATAATTCAGCTTTATCATGTTGTCACGAGGGGGTCTACGGCTAGACAAAGGGGCGGACACACGCGCAGAGATGTATAGGAAAACCTGGATTTATTAAGAACACAAGCTAAGCACACGGCTAGTAACACGAGCTAAGCACACGGCTAGTAACACGAGCTAAGCACACGGCTAGTAACACGAGCTAAGCACACGGCTAGTAACACGAGCTAAGCACACGGCTAGTAACATAAACTAAAACAAAAGACCATACCAAGTCCCACATGAAAGCACACAAACCGAAATAACGTCCAACAGACGTCAAGAGTCACCAAACAGAGTTCCACCACAAACAAAACAAAACCGAGTTCAATAGTTCCCAGAGTCTGTAGAGGAGCTGCCTCCTTTTATCAGGAGCAGCTGGAGCTAATTAGCCCAGGAGAGTCAATAAGGAATGGGGTGTGGCAGGGGACAGAGTGTGCTCATGGAGAGGGGGGCGTGGCACATTAGGAGCACCAGAGCACACAGAGCCTTTCAGTGTTACACATGTAAAAAAAAAAAAAAAACAATGTCATGAATAACTGTGAATGAATCTGATTAGCAACAGTTTATGCTAATTCTCTTATTATAAAGTATAATGAAGTGTTGTGTAGAGTTTATATTTATTCTCCTTATTCATAATTGTTTACATTCATATTATAGTTCAGATTTCTGTCATATTTATTAATAACGTCCAATTAGAGTCCAGCACTGTTTCCTCCTCCATCATCAGAATCAGATTTACATTCATATTTAGTTTAAATCTAATAATTCTGCAACAGTAAAATCATCAGATTTTAGAGACGACAGTAAAGTGATGAAAACAAAAATCTCTCACCTCAGTTTAATTTTATTCCTGTTTAACCATCCACCCTCACATACGCTACAGATCATCTGCACTCCTGATTCTCCAGGATGGTTCCCTCTGAGATCCAGCTCCTTCATGTATGAACGGTTTGATTTCAGAGCTTCAGCCAGAGCAGCAAAACCTTCATCTCCTACACCACAATCTGATAATCTGCAGAAAGAACACAGGAAACCAGAACAGTTGGAACAGGGTGTAAACTACATAATAATGTCAAGATATATGCCAAGGTTTTATTCCAAAATTGACTGGCACCTCGTAATTTAAGGTGGTGGCTCTACTCAGAGCTCTTTTAGCCCAAACTCCAACATTATAATAACTGCAGAACTGCTGTTGCTGACCTGAAGATTCCCAGAAGATACATGCCAAGGTTTTATTCCAAAATTCTTCAACCTTCACCCTGAAGGCTGTGAGCCAACAAGATGGTTCCATGTCACCATTTCATCTAAACCCTGACTGGGTAACATGGGTGGCTTGGTGACCACTTGATGACCAGGCACTCGCCTGTGAACATCTTTATCTGACCTACTCTTACTGAGACCTTCTCACCTGTAGTAGAATTAGGGTCTCAGTAACGCCTGGTTCTGTGGTTTTCTCAACACCATGAGATGTTGTGGATTACAGAAGTGTAGATTTTAAACACCATTACCTCAGAACCTCCAGTTTACACTCTTTCTTCTCCAGTCCTTCACAGAGCTTCTGTACTCCAGAGTTCTGTAGGTTGTTGTTGCTCAGGTCCAGCTCTCTCAGACTGGAGGATCCTGATCTCAGAACTTCAGATAAAGCTGAACAGCTCTTCATCGTTAGATCATCATCATTAATCCTAAACACAACAGAAACACCCAAATTTATCTATCAGATATGTTCAGATGCTGAATTATTTAAATATCAGACACTTACTGATTCTGATCACTGTAGGTAAGTTATGTAAATATTAAAGGTTTGATTGTTTTATTGATTATTGTTTATTATAATAATAATAGATTTAAAATGCTTCACTGAGGTCACTGTCGCCTCACAGCAAGAAGGTCCTGGGTTCGATCCCCAGGTGGGGCTGTCCGGGTCCTTTCTGTGTGGAGTTTGCATGTTCTCCCCGTGCCTGCGGGGGTTTACTCCGGGTGCTCCGGTTTCCTCCCACAGTCCAAAAACATGCAAGTGAGGTGAATTGGAGATACTAAATTGTCCATGACTGTGTTCGATATAAACTTGTGACCTGAAGAAACTTGTGTGAAGATAAACTACCGTTCCTGTCATGAATGTAACCAAAAGTGTAAAACATGACGTTATAATCCTAATAAACAAACAAACTTCACTGAGGTCGTGTCCTTAATCAGCAGCAGTGCACTATACAGTGTTTCACCAGAGTTACTACATTATTTTCTTATTATACACTTTTTAGTGCCCAACTAACAACTTTATTAGAACTCAGTCTGATGTGAGTTAGTGGTGTTTAACATGTGCAGAATTACAACAGAAATTGTATTAAAAACAGTCAAATTTTTTTGCATCTTTCCTCTCTGGTGTGAGTGTGTGTGTGTGTGTGTGTGTGTGTGTGTGTGTGTGTATTTATTAGGTAACTATTTAGTATAAATGATCTTCTACTGAGCACCTGAATTCATCATCAGGTTCTACATGCAGTACCAGAACCTGTAATGATGGAACTGAATGAAAGAAGCTCTTGTAGTTCAGAATGACGGAGTTTAACATTCATGTGCTAATAAATCTCATTTCTCTCTGAACTACAAACACGAGCAGCTGAAGAGTGAAGTACTGACTGGAGTTTCTGCAGTTTGCAGTGAGAGTCCTGCAGAAACGCTGAGAGAAGCTTCACTCTGGAATCTCCTGATACCCCCCCTGGGTTCCTCTCCAGCTTCATCTGGGTCAGTATTAAGAGGTTCTGACCCAGAGTGGAACAAAGAGAGGTGTAGACTTCTTCTGCTCTAGAAGACTTTAATAACCTGCAGAGAGAGAAAAAAAAATAATAAAAAACTTTATATTAACATGTGTTATTAACGGTCAGCTACTTGTACTACTTATGGTATATGATACACTCTGAGTTTGATGAACGTTCTCATGTAAAAATATATAAACTAAAGTTATAAAAATTAGGTTCCACAAATTTAGAACACAGTTAATACAAGTGATTCATTCATTCCTTCTTAGTAACCACTTCATCCTGACTGGGGTCGAGGTGGGAGTGAAGCCTATGGGTCACGGTCCATTACAGGGCATAACAATTTAGATCGGCCAATCCATCTACCTGCATTTTATGGTAAGTTTGGCAAAATGAAGTAACCAGAGGGGTTGCTGACAAGTCTAACCCTAGATGTGCTAATACGTTAATGTGATTAATCTCACTGTTAGTAATGATTTAAGGTGGTACAGATGCAAGAAAACGTTTGTAAATCCTTTGAAAACACACAAAGCATTAGTGTAATCAAATGATGTCTTATCTTTCATGCTTCAGATAAAGGAATAGAAATGATAAGTGTGTCATTCTCTCACCTCAGTGTCTTCAGTTTACAGTTTGGATCCTGTAGTAAATCATCGAGCAGTTTTACTCCTGAATCTCCAGGATGGTTCCCTCTGAGATCCAGCTCCATCAGCTCTGATGATGGGTTTGATCTCAGAGCTTCAGCCAGAGCAGCATAACCTTCCTCTCCTACACCACAATCTGATAATCTGCAGAAATAATAACAATATTTAATTATTTACAATTATTGTTGGTTCATATTTTACTTTCTCATGAATAACGAGTCTGATTAGAAACAAACAACACCAATGATTTGGTAATAAATAAATGATAATAAATACTAACGTGAAGTTGTGGAGTTTGAACTGTGGATTCTTCAGTAGATGAGAGATCTGAATCACTCCTGAATCTCCTAGTTGATTGTAACTCAGATCCAGATCTTTCAGGTGTGATGGATTTACATCAAGAGCTGATTTCAGATCAGTACAACTTTTATCTGTAACGCTGCAGTTCCTCAAGCTGCAGAGAGAGAAGAAAAACATCTGAATAAAAGTATTTATAAATAATATAATATTATAAGCTACATGTTGGTGGGTGTAAAATTAAATCATGTCTGTTCCTCTTGAGGATTTTCTCCCTCACTGTTCCCGGAAGGTTTTATTTACTCTGTAGGGTTTGAGGATCAGTTGAGGTTTAGATCTTGTTCATCAGGCTGTTTTCTGATGATGTTTTATTTATATTTTACCCACATGAACCATCCAGGAGGAAATTCATGATTATTTCACAACAAATAAGTAGGATTTTATTCTTGCCTCTGACATTTATTTACATTTTATTTGAATTTATTGCAAATAGAAACTAGTTTAGAAAAAAATGTCAGATTCTAACCTTATTATTCTAACAAATCAGACACATTAAAAATGCCTGAACATCTTCGTTAGTCATGGTGATTAAATATTTTCCTTAATTCTCCTTTGATTTGCGCCTCCTACAGGCTCGTACACGCCTTAACCAGCATCTGGAGCTGCTTCTTTTTTCTCTTGCTGAACCAGACAGTTAGGAGTCACTGTTCCAGGTGATCACATGTTTATTCTTCACTTCATGTTCAAGTGTTAATGTGAAGCGCCCGACCAGGCCGGTGGCACCACTGAGATTTAAGTCTAGGTCTGGTGGTGGGTTACAACAATAAACCTCTGCAACTGTACTGATGAAAGAATAAACTTACGTGAGTTTTGTAACCATGCAGTGTGGATCCTTCAGTACAGTCGATAGATGTTTAACTCCTGAATCTCCAATATTTCTTCCACTCAGATCCAGCTCACTCAGTTCTAACATCTTTATATCCATTTTATTCAGATAATCACAAGCTTTATCCATCTCAGAGCTTCTCCTCAGAAATCTACAGAACAATAATAGCAATTATATATGTTTTTATATGATTTTAAATGAATTAAGATGAATTTCACAGTTTATTTAAAATAATTTTCCATTCAGAGTATAAAGTTCAGACCTTTGCTAACATTTTTAGTTCAGTTTAATGGTAATTTATAATAAAATAAATTTATTAACAGACTGATTTAAACACAAAAGTTAAATGTACTCACCTCACTCTCAGTTTAGAGTTTGGTTTCTTTAATAAATCATTAAACATCTTCATTCCTTCTGTTCCTGGATTATTTCCACTGAGATCCAGATCAGTTAGAGGTGATGATGGGTTTAACATCAGAGCTCCAGCCAGAGCAACATAACCTTCATCTGAGATCTCACAATCTCTCAGTCTGTAAGTAGAAAAAAAATGAATCAGAACTTTAGGGGCTTTAAGAGCATTTAAATGATGATATAAGAAACAGCTCGAGTTTCTCCAGATTTATTTTATTATTGAGCTAAACCTAAAATGATTAAGTAAAAAGTACTTTTTCCAGTAGGAAAAAACCTCTATCTTAAGGTTGACATATTTCCAAGGGAGGAGATTTTGATTCTGTTGTATTGGTTCGGTTACCAGTTGATAAACTCATGATCATGGTGGGCTTATAGAACTAGAGTAAAAGTCAGTGTTTAATTTAACATGTATTATGGTCTTTTCTAAAGAAATACAGTGGGGCCAAAAAGTATTTAGTCAGCCACTGATTGTGCAGGTTCTCCTACTTAGAAAGATGAGAGAGGTCTGTAATTTTCATCATAGCTACACTTCAACTATGAGAGACAAAATGAGAAAAAAAATCCAGGAAATCACATTGTAGGATTTTTAAATAATTTATTTGTAAATTATGGTGGAAAATAAGTATTTGGTCACCCACAAACAAGCAAGATTTCTGGCTCTCACAGACCTGTAACTTCTTCTTTAAGAAGCTCTTCTGTCCTCCACTCGTTACCTGTATTAATGGCACCTGTTTGACCTCGTTATCTGTATAAAAGACACCTGTCCACAGCCTCAAACAGTCAGACTCCAAACTCAACCATGGCCAAGACCAAAGAAAACTGTAGACCTGCACCAGGCTGGGAAGAGTGAATCTACAATAGGCAAGCAGGTTGGTGTGAATAAATCAACTGTGGGAGCAATTGTAAGAAAATGGAAGACACAAGACCATTGATAATCTCCCTCGATCTGGGGCCCCACGCAAGATCTCATCCCGTGGGGTCAAAATGATCATGAGAACGGTGAGCAAAAATCCCAGAACTACACAGAGGGACCTGATGAATGACCTGCAGAGAGCTGGGACCAAAGTAACAAAGGCTACCATCAGTAACACACTACGCCGAGAGGGACTCAAATCCTGCAGTGCCAGGCGTGTCCCCCTGCTTAACCCAGTACATGTCCAGGCCCGTCTGAAGTTTGCCAGAGAGCATATGGATGATCCAGAAGAGGATTGGGAGAATATCATGTGGTCAGATGAAACCAAAATGGAACTTTTTGGTAAAAACTCAACTCGTCGTGTTTGGAGGAAGAAGAAGAACCCAAGAACACCATACCTACTGTGAAGCATGGGGGTGGAAACATCATGCTTTGGGGCTGTTTTTCTGCAAAGGGGACAGGACGACTGATCCGTGTTAAGGGAAGAATGAACGGGACCATGTATCGTGAGATTTTAAGCCAAAACCTCCTTCCATCAGTGAGAGCATTGAAGATGGAACGTGGCTGGGTCTTCCAGCATGACGATGATCCCAAACACACCGCTCGGGCAACGAAGGAGTGGCTCCGTAAAAAGCATTTCAAGGTCCTGGAGTGGCCTAGCCAGTCTCCAGACCTCAACCCCATAGAAAATTTGTGGAGTCCGTGTTGCCCAGCCACAGCCCCAAAACATCACTGCTCTAGAGGAGATCTGCATGGAGGAATGGGCCAAAATACCAGCTACAGTGTGTGCAGACCTGGTGAAGACTTACAGGAAACGTTTCACCTCTGTCATTGCCAACAAAGGTTATGTTACAAAGTATTGAGTTGAACTTTTGTTATTGACCAAATACTTATTTTCCACCATAATTTACAAATAAATTCTTTAAAAATCCTACAATGTGATTTCCTGGATTTTTTTTTCTCATTTTGTCTCTCATAGTTGAAGTGTAGCTATGATGAAAATTACAGACCTCTCTCATCTTTCTAAGTAGGAGAACCTGCACAATCAGTGGCTGACTAAATACTTTTTGGCCCCACTGTAAATATTCACATTTAAGGCATCTAGCAGACGCTGGTACACTATGCAGTGACATCACTGTTCATTTCTATTAAATATGTGTATATAATAATATTACTGGACTTACTTGAGTTGTTTCAGGTTGTATTGATGATTCTGCAGTAGAGGAACGAGCTTCTTCACTCCTGAGTTTTTTATTGGATTTTGACTCAGATCCAGATCAGTCAGGTGTGATGGGTTTATACTGAGAGCTGAAACCAGAGTAGTGCAGTCGTTCTCTGTTAAGCTGCACCCACACAACCTGCAGAGAGAGGGCGCTGTTAGAAACTGTCTTTATTTGTTTTCTTATTTTTATTTGCAATAGTACACACACACTAACACACACTTTGCTGCAGTTCTGCATGTCACCCTTATTCTTAAAAAATATAAACTTTATGCTTCGTCTCCACTCCTCAGAGATCCTCTCACATTCCAAGATTTTGTTAAACAATCTAGTTAAAAAATTCACTGCCATCTCTCCTAAACATGTATGCCTCTATTGGTTTGTTATCTGGGTCACCTGCCTTTCCACTCTTCTTTCTCTTTGTAGCTGCCCTCACCTCCTTCTTGCTAATCCAACCCTCTTCTTTCCCATTTTCTTCATAAAATTATCTTCTGAAAATACTAAAAACCAACAAATTAATTTTGGAACAAATCAAGCCGGACATGTCACTCGAATCGAGGATCGCTAAGCTACGACTTGCCTACTTTGGACACATCATGGTCGGAAGAATAGAAGGAACAACGCGAAGAGGAAGACCAGCAACTCGATGGCTCGACACAATCACAATAACGGCAGAGAAGACCCTGGCGGACCTATCTAGACTTGCACAGGACCAATATTCCTACAGATCGTTCATCCATCAAGTTGCCATGGAACGAGATCAAGCCGAAGGCCAAATAAAAAACCCATCCGCATTCTTTATCACTCCAACCTGCAATATCGGTATGAGTCCTTTTCACCCTTATTAATGTCAAACGTCCCGTACAGCTTCCATACGCCTTCTCCTTAGCCTTTGGCTCCCAGTTCATTTTCACAGACTTCTTGCTTCTTAAACACCCCTGCACTTCCTCATTCCACCAGCTAGTCTCTTTTTCCCTTTGTCCAGATGTAACACAAAGGACCTTTCTAGCTGATTTCTGGTAATTTTTTTTACCTTTTAATCAACAGTGGCTTTTATCTCACCACTCTGCCACAAAAGACCTACAGAGGGTCTCTAAGGTGGTTGTCCATCCAACATGTTTTCACATTTCTTCATAGGACTTTTGGAGCACTTATATAGTGACCATTTGGTTCTTTCTTACCTCCCTGACCTTCTTGCCTAGATGGCCAATTTGGCTAGAAGGTTCATGGCTGTTCCAAGCTTCTTCCAAAATGATTGAGATACACTCAAAGCTGTAGATATAGTTTTATATCCTTGCCTTGACCTATGTCTAATACTATTTGATCTTTGAGAGTGAGATAGCTTCATGGTTTTTTTTTTTGTCATATCTCACATCTGAGCAGAGCTTCTCAGTGACACATCTCAAGAATCATTAAAGCAAACAGGATACACCTCAGCACATTTTGGAATGCAGAGGGTCTGAATACTTGGGTTAATGAGAGATTTCAGTTTCAGTGTAGTGACCCATAAACCATTAACTATGTTCACAACTAGGTTCTTGAAATTCCCATCATATAATCTATAGCATTTATTTATAATAAATATGTAAAATAAAAAAATAATATAATAGTAGAAAATGGTTCCTCTTACGTAAGGTTTTGGATTGTACAGTGTGGATCCTCCAGCAGAGCTGATAGTTGATTCACTTTGATCTCTTTCAGTGATTTGGAGTTCAGATGGAGTTTCTTCTGCAGTAAGATGTTTTTACCTAGAATCTGATTGAGAGTGATGTAGGCTTCCTCTGCATCAGGACTTTTAAACAGCCTGTAGAGAAAAAACATCCAGAAACATCAATCTTATAACATTAATAACATTAATAACATTCATAACATGTATAAGATTAATAACAGTCTAATAATGATTTTACTGATACACAATCTTACAGTGTTTCCACACTTCTATTTAGATTTAAAGTTCTATATGTTTTAACAGATGGAAAAGCAGTTTCAGAGCCCAGGTGCGATTCTGACTACTAATACTAGTCTGCCATAAGACTGGAGTCTGGGGTTTGATCCAAGTAAACATGAATGCAAACTGCACCATGTATAAATGAAATCTGGTCATGTGATTGTCTAAACTTCACAAAAAGTAAAAAAAAATGTATTCACAGTGAACATATTTATGTTCTATGAAGTATTTATACATTTCCAGCTACAATCTACTATTTAATGTCGTATAAAGTAAATATTTAATTAATCAATTGTTAGCAGGTACACAATGACTTTTTCAATAAAAAACTAATAATTGTATTCATGTTTAATTACAAAGACTGGACAGTCACTAAATCATCTATAACCAACCATACAAACATACTGTAGCGACCCGCTGCTGTGGATGAGAAGGGGAGGGAGCTTTACCCAGAAGGACTTGCGGCTGTGGTATCAAGATCTACCGTGACCGTGTTATTCAGCGATGGAAATGGGCTGGCTACGCGAGAAATGCATCATTGGCTTTGGGCTCTGCAGCTATCAGCTGTAGGCTGTGTATATGTGGTATGAATGTCTATGTGTGTAAATGGGTGTTTGTCCACATGTTCATTGAAAGAGCAGATTTCCTATCCCATTTCGTCTTCGATGCCGTAGAAACGCTACATTGGTGTCAGAAGTGGGATCGTGGTGTCCAGGGTGGCTCTGGTGGTTTGGTGGGCCAAGATGCCCGATCTGTCGGAGTGTGCCAGCTTAGTGTTGCTGCGGGGGCATGTGTTGGCCAAGCGCAGCGGTGAGCGGAATGGCGGCTCGGCAGTGTAATGGGGTGCGGTGCGAACACAGAGCCACCCAGTGAGTGCTGGTGTGTGGTCACCGGGATGATTGACCATTGGGGAGGGGGCTGTGTAGCATTGCCACTGGGGGGCCGGAACGGGCTTTTCCCAAAAGTCTGGCTGCATGTCATTGCACTTCCAGGCCTCCAGAGGGCAACTTCGCCTGGACTTACTAGTTCTAAACATTGGTCCTCATCCTCCTGCTCTCAACTGCTCTCTCTGTTTCAGTTGTTTTAAATAAACTGTTTAAAATCATTAGAGGATGAGTAATGTACCATGTTGATGCGTTTTTTTGGAAACAAAGCGCGTTCGTGTTTGGTTTGTTTTTGTAGTTCAGCGCTTAAACACCTTTGTTTGTGGAGAGTTAAAGCCGTTTTCTGTTCATAGGAAGCGTGTTCTGTTTGTTTGTTTTGTACACCGGCGTATAAACACCGTTTTCCTTTAGGATTACAGCCGTTTCGTCAGCAAGGAAGTGCGTTTGTGTTGTTTGGTGGTTGGTTTTTATATTCCAGCTCATCATCGCCTGTTCGTCCGGAATTAAAGCCGTTTTTCTGTGACTACCAGCAGAAGCGCCAGTGAATCCAACTTAAACAGCAACTTCAACTCATCTTCTAAAGCTAAGTACTTTCTCTCTGTTATAAATGGCCCCAGCAGGAGCATTATATCCCTGTATTGAGTGTAATATGTTCAGTTATTCCTTCTCCGTGTTTAGTGATAACTTTACATGTGATAAGTGTAGATTAGTTGTTAGTCTGACGGAGAAGATCTCAGTGTTAGAAGGGCGCATTCGGGCATTAGAACAGACTACTACTAGTGAGTGTTTAGATTCAGCTGTAGCAGTCCCGAATGGCAGCAGTTCAGGTGTAGAACCCCAGACTCCGGCATTAGAGCCCTCACAGCGGGGCGACTGGGTGACGTCTCGGCGACATAGTCGTAGGGAAAAGCACCGACCATCTCAGTTGCACGTGTCCAACAGGTTTTCCCCACTCAGTGAGCCACCCGCTGAGAAGCCTGTTAATGTAGGTGCTCTGGTTATAGGAGATTCTCAGCTCCGACACGTGCGTATTGCAACCCCCATAGAGACACCAGCAACCATAGTCACTTGTATTCCGGGGGCCAGGGCGCCTGACATCAGAGCAAATCTAAAAGTGCTGGCTAATGCTAATCGTAGATTTTCGAAGATTGTTATCCACGTCGGCACTAATGATGTTCGTTTACGGCAGTCTGAGGTTACTAAGAGTAATGTTAAAGAGGTGTGTGAGTTAGCTAGGTCGATGTCTGAGGCAGTAGTGTGCTCTGGCCCCTTACCGATTCGACCCAGTGGTGAAACCTACAGCAGGTTGTTGTCGCTGAACCGCTGGATGTCTAAATGGTGCTCAGAAAACTGCATTGATTTTGTAGATAATTGGTCCACCTTTGAGGGAAGGCCTGGTCTTTTGAAGCGGGATGGTGTCCACCCCACGTGGGAGGGTGCTGCTCGCATTTCTTGCAGTATAGGTGACAGGCTTTACCACCGCGTTAGTGTAGCGGCAGATAGTGTTAAATGACTATCCAGAGCCAAGACCAGGCAGCAGACTAACAGGCCTAACCAACTGTCTGCGAGTCGCCATCGGACGTCACCTGGAATCCTTAGGTCACAAACCATTGAGACTGTGTCTGTTTACCGTGGCAGGTGTAAGCCAAAACAAAATCAAAAAGTATGTCATAATAACTTAATTAAAATTCATCTAAATGAGCATCATGAAAACCCTAGTAAGGCTAAACTAAAGTTAGGACTTCTAAACATCAGGTCACTTGCATGCAAAACAGTAATTGTAAATGAAATAATTACAGATAATTGTCTTAGTGCACTTTGTTTAACCGAGACCTGGGCTAGACCTGATGAGTATCTAGGTTTAAATGAAGCAACTCCTCCGGGTTACAGTTATGAACATAAGCCACGTCTTAGCGGTCGTGGTGGAGGAATAGCCACAATTTATGATAAAGACATACAGTAGGTCTCACTGTAAAATCATCTCCCATAACAAACTCGTTTGAAGTTCTTATCTCTGACATAGCCAATAAATGTTCATCTGATAAAACTAGTATGTTTAAGCTGGTTACTGTTTATCGACCCCCTGGTCCTTATCAGAACCTAAAGAACTAGATCAGGCAACTCAAAACCTAGAGACCGTACTGCGCACAACCTTAGATAACGTAGCCCCACTCAAAACTAAACTGATTAGGGAGAAAAAACTTGCTCCATGGTACAATGACCACACATGCGCACTTAAACAAGCAGCACGGAAATTAGAACGCAAGTGGCGTCACACTACACTGGAAGTGTATAAGATTGCTTGGAAAGATGCTCTGAGTATAAACATACACTTATAAAAGCTAAATCTGTATATTATTCGTCCCTAATAGAGAAAAATAAGAACAATCCTAGATTCCTTTTTGAGACAGTGTCCAAATTAACTAAAAACGTCAATGAAACTGAATCTAATAACCACCCGACTGTACCAGCGATGATTTTTTACATTTCTTTAATGATAAGATAGAAAAAATACGACTTCAGAGTCAAAGTGAGTCACTTGCCAATGTTAAGTATAAACTCACTCCGAGCAGCAGTGGTGATAATAGTAACGAGTTAATCCAACTAAATTCCTTTAATCCAATCTCCCAAAATGAACTAACTGTGTTGATTAAATCATCAAAGTCATCATCGTGTATACTCGATCCTGTTCCAACTCGTTTACTTAAAGATTTACTCCCAGCTATTGTAGAGCCCCTGCTTACATTAATCAATGCATCCCTTAGCCTTGGATATGTACCTAAATTGTTTAAAAGTGCTGTTATTAAACCCCTGATTTAAAAACCTAATCTTGATCCACATGTTTTATCTAATTATAGGCCAATTTCAAACCTTCCTTTTGTCTCTAAGATATTAGAAAAAGTCGTTTCCAAACAGTTATGTTCTTATTTGAATGAAAATTGTATTCATGAAAAATTTCAATCAGGATTTAGACCCAACCATAGTACCGAAACCGCATTAATTAGAGTAGTTAACGAGTTGTTAATGTCTTCTGATAATGGATGTGTCTCTTTTCTTGTTCTATTAGATCTTAGCGCAGCGTTTGATACGGTCGATCAGAACATTTTACTGGAGAGGCCACTCTTGGTTTCAATCATATCTGACTGACCGCTCGCAATTTGTTTATGTAAATAATAAATGCTCAGAAACTACAAAAGTAAAGTGTGGTGTTCCACAGGGGTCGGTACTGGGACCGCTATTATTTACACTCTATATGCTCCCATTAGGTGAAATTATTCATAAACATGGCATAAAATTTCACTGCTATGCAGATGACACACAGCTGTATATATCAGCTGCTTGTGCCGGATGTGACGGGTCTGGTGTAATTGCACCAAGAATGACAAGAAATCACTACAGACTTTATTGAAGACTAGACCGAATAATAACTCTATTATTATTATTTATTTATTTATCTATTTATTACCAGTTATAAGTTTTAGATAATTTAATTCTGTGTTTGTATGCTTTGTGTAAATCGTGTATTTATTTAAAGTTTCCTCCAGACCACCCAAGAAGGATGGGCCCTGCTGAGTCTGGTTCCTCTCAAGGTTTCTTCCTGTAATTTTCAGGGAGTTTTTCCTTGCCACTGTCGCCCTCGGCTTGCTCAACAGGGGTTTTTGTATCTGTTGGTCCTGGATTTTGTAAAGTTGCTTTGAGACAATGTCTATTCTAAAAAGCGCTATATAAATAAAGTTGACTTGACTTGACTATAACAGGAAAAACTTGACTGTGTAAAAATAAAACTTATATAGCGTCCTCTCTAAATAAATCAAGAATCAGTACCAGTTACAGACCCAAATGTTCTGAGCAAAAGTGAAAATTACCTTAATTTCATTCATGTAAAACGGTGTGAATGTATCTGATTAGGATTAGGAGTGTGTTAATGGGAATTATTTCAGTAAAGTTATGGAAACAAAAATCTCTCACCTCAGCTTAATTTCATTTGTCCAGTTTAACCATCCAGCCTTACATACGGTACAGATCTTCTGCACTCCTGATTCTCCAGGATGGTTCCCTCTGAGATCCAGCTCCTTCATGTATGAACGGTTTGAGTTCAGAGCTTCAGCCAGAGCAACATAACCTTCATCTCCTACATCACAATCTGATAATCTGCAGAAAGAACACAAGTATACAGTGTGGTCAAAAAGTATTTAGTCAGCCACTGATTGTGCAGGTTCTCCTACTTAGAAAGATGAGAGAGGTCTGTAATTTTCATCATAGCTACACTTCAACTATGAGAGACAAAATGAGAAAAAAAAATCCAGGAAATCACAAAAAAAAATTTTTTTCTGTAAATCACAAAAAAATATAAAATTTTAAATAATTTATTTGTAAATTATAATGGAAAATAAGTATTTGGTCAATAACAAAAGTTCAACTCAATACTTTGTAACATAACCTTTGTTGGCAATGACAGAGGTGAAACGTTTCCTGTAAGTCTTCACCAGGTTTGCACACACTGTAGCTGGTATTTTGGCCCATTCCTCCATGCAGATCTCCTCTAGAGCAGTGATGTTTTGGGGCTGTCGCTGGGCAACACGGACTCCACAAATTTTCTATGGGGTTGAGGTCTGGAGACTGGCTAGGCCACTCCAGGACCTTGAAATGCTTTTTACGGAGCCACTCCTTCGTTGCCCGAGCGGTGTGTTTGGGATCATTGTCATGCTGGAAGACCCAGCCACGTTCCATCTTCAATGCTCTCACTGATGGAAGGAGGTTTTGGCTTAAAATCTCACGATACATGGCCCCGTTCATTCTTCCCTTAACACGGATCAGTCGTCCTGTCCCCTTTGCAGAAAAACAGCCCCAAAGCATGATGTTTCCACCCCCATGCTTCACAGTAGCACGACGAGTTGAGTTTTTACCAAAAAGTTCCATTTTGGTTTCATCTGACCACATGATATTCTCCCAATCCTCTTCTGGATCATCCATATGCTCTCTGGCAAACTTCAGACGGGCCTGGACATGTACTGGCTTAAGCAGGGGGACACGCCTGGCACTGCAGGATTTGAGTCCCTCTCGGCGTAGTGTGTTACTGATGGTAGCCTTTGTTACTTTGGTCCCAGCTCTCTGCAGGTCATTCATCAGGTCCCTCCGTGTAGTTCTGGGATTTTTGCTCACCGTTCTCATGATCATTTTGACCCCACGGGATGAGATCTTGACCCCAAGGGAGATTATCAAAGGTCTTGTATGTCTTCCATTTTCTTACAATTACTCCCACAGTTGATTTATTCACACCAACCTGCTTGCCTATTGTAGATTCACTCTTCCCAGCCTGGTGCAGGTCTACAGTTTTCTTCCTGGTGTCCTTCGACAGCTCTTTGGTCTTGGCCATGGTTGAGTTTGGAGTCTGACTGTTTGAGGCTGTGGACAGGTGTCTTTTATACAGATAACGAGGTCAAACAGGTGCCATTAATACAGGTAATGAGTGGAGGACAGAAGAGCTTCTTAAAGAAGAAGTTACAGGTCTGTGAGAGCCAGAAATCTTGCTTGTTTGTGGGTGACCAAATACTTATTTTCCACCATAATTTACAAATAAATTCTTTAAAAATCCTACAATGTGATTTCCTGGATTTTTTTTTCTCATTTTGTCTCTCATAGTTGAAGTGTACCTATGATGAAAATTACAGACCTCTCTCATCTTTCTAAGTAGGAGAACCTGCACAATCAGTGGCTGACTAAATACTTTTTGACCCCACTGTATAAGTCTGTCATTCTCAGTCATATGACATTACAAACCTCAATTTCAGATAAAAATGGGACAGAAATGAATATACAAATAAATACAAAGTTATTTAAAAAATGTCTTGCTTCACAAGTCACAGTTTTAAATAGGACAGGTCTGGACTGCAGGTGGGTCTGTCAAGCACATCTCTTCCAATTCATCCAAAAGGTGTGCATTAGGGTTAAAATCAGGGCGCTGTGCAGACCACTGAAATTATTTTATAACAAATTGACTTACATATCTATGTGATCTATATGCACAGAAGCACAATGATACTAGAACAGAAAAGGACCTTCCCCAAACCATTTACCCAAAGTTAAAAGCATATAATTGTTTTTTCCCTATATAATACACATTACATTTACATTTACAGCATTTAGCAGATGCTTTTATCCAAAGCGATTTACACCATGAGCAATTAAGGGTTAAGGGCCTTGCTCAGGGACCCAACAGTGGCAACTTGGTGGTGGCGGGGCTTGAACCGGCAACCTTCTGCTTACTAGTCCAGTACCTTAACCACTGAGCTATCACTGCCCAGCATTACACATCATAAACACCTAAATTCAATTATTAGAAGGGGTGTCCACATATTTTTGGGCATATTTTTTAATTATTTAACTGATTCTAAAACTTTATACTTTTAAAAATCTGGATGTTTAGAATATTGAACACGACATCCATTATTTTAATAAAGCATCTGATAAGTCAGCTCATAAGATCACAGCACGTTTCCACTGTGAGGTCAAAAATATATATTGTGCTCCTGATCAACATGTACTGATATCCATGACTGAAGCATGCTAGCTTTTAAATGCAGTACCATCCGAGGGGTCGAGGGTCACATTATCCCATTTCTGTTCTGTTTTCTTTTTTAAAGTAGAGATCGAAGTACATTTACACATCACTGCTTCTCATTAGCCTTTCACACTCTGTCCCAACTATTCTGAAACTAAGCTTTGTACAAATGATTATTCATGTTAAAGTTGAATACGCACTATATTGTTTTATCTCTGGGTCGAAGAATCTTTCAATGTTCATCTAAGATAAGATAAAGATAAAGGATATAGATAAGATAACATTCAGGCATCTTATCTTATCTACTGTCCTATTAATTTGTAGTTTCTCTTGTTTACGGAAAGCTTCAGTCATTAACTTAAACTAGTTCCCCATGTGTCCACATTGTTTTGGCCAAATATTGTATTCTCATTTATTAGTTTTCATTTGTCATAAAGTTTGTATTTATCATTAAAGTTTAATTTATGCTTAAAGTTTTCATTTTTCATTAAGTTTAATTTACATACATGTAAAGATACCTGTAGACACACTGGCAAGCTAAAGATTATATTTAGATTTTGAATGCAGTTAGGTCTATAAAATAATAAAAACTTAACATTTATTAATAATGATACAGTTATGAACTATTACTTTACATGTAGTAGTTACACATCATTCACTGATTCTTTCTTTCCTTAAAAGAATACATTTTTTTTTTTTTTTACCCCTTTTCTCCCCTTTTAGCGCATCCAATTGTTCAATTAGCATCATGCTTTCTCTCTGTCTATGCCAAACCCTGCCCTGACGGAGGTGATTGAAGCTAACCCGTATCCCCTCCGTAACACGACCAGCAGCCAGATGCATCTTTGCCACCCACACATTGATGAGTTTGGCGCCACCTAGCGTTGCATGCGGAGAGACACACCCTAAGGGCACCCTCTCCCATCCCTGTGCAAGCGCCTCCAATCAGCCGGCAGAGAACGTAATCGCATTCTGACAGAGAGAGACCCACATCCGGTTCTTTGTCCCACCCCCCTCATGAGCAACCGGCCAATCGTTGCTCATATAGCCACTCAGCTTCAAACCGGCAAAGCAAAGCTGGATTCGATACCAGGTATCTGAATCCAGCCCTGGTTGCAGCGCGTCTCTTTTACCGCTGCGCCACCTGAGCGGCAAAAGAATACATTTTTAATATACTGATGAAATAAAAAACATACGTAAGTTTTGTAATCATGCAGTGTGGATCCTTCAGTACAGTCGATAGATGTTTAACTCCTGAATCTCCAATATTTCTTCTTCCACTCAGATCCACCTCACTCAGTTCTAACATCTTTATATCCATTTTATTCAGATAATCACAAGCTGCATCCATCTCAGGGCTTCTACTCAGAAATCTACAGAATGATAAAGATTAATGATCATTATCCATCCACCTCCATCGATCCATCCACATTTGATCAGTCCATACTTAAATATGTGTTTGCTTGGGCTTTGACTTTACATGCAGAATATAAAGTGCTAATGGGAAAAAAGTCCACCAAAATTATTAAAACTGTTTTAATGATAATATAAGTAATAAAAGTATTAAAGATGTTTAATTTCACTCTGAGCTTTACTTACTGATTTAAACACAGGAAGGAAAAATTACCTCACTCTCAGTTTAGATTTTGGTTTCTTTAATAAATCATTAAACATCTTCATTCCTTCTGTTCCTGGATTATTTCCACTGAGATCCAGATCAGTTAGAGGTGATGAGAGGTTTAACATCAGAGCTCCAGCCAGAGCAACATAACCTTCTTCTAAGATCTCACAATCTCTCAGTCTGTAAGTAGAATCATAAACAGTGAATCAGAACTTTATTTATAGCAATTACATGGTGAACGTTTCTCTAAAGCAGCTCAAGATCTTTCTAATCTACCAATCTCTCCCTCCATTTTGACCCAATGTAGTCATAGTCATTTACTCGGGTCATATTTTGCTTCCTCTATACGGCTGCTGAGCTCCTCTACTGACCGAGGAGAGCTGGGACTAACACACACCCCCTCCAACATCTCTACATCTTTTTCCCTGCACAAGGTGAGTTCACATGGCAGAGGTATTGCGTACGGAGAGTCTTGCACTGATCTCCATTATCCCCCGTCTCTCTGCAGCACCATCAATCAGCCAGCAGAGGTCGTAACTGCATCAGTTATGAGGAATTCCCTCCAGCAATCCAACCCAACAATTAAGACATTAATTTCCTGTGTAGGTGCCCGGACTGCCTGTAGCAGAGCTGAGATATAAACTTAGAAAGTCTGAGATGTCAGCTCTGGTGTGCTAGTGTGTTTTACTGCTGCATCACCCAAGCACCTTAAAGCAAAGTTTAACATAAAGTACTACGGGTGACTTCAGTGATAACATGGGTTTTTTTGGAGATGGGAGTAGATGCTGCTCAGTGGAACAGTTGGGCCACTAAAGTCTTGATAAATATATTTTTTAAATAATTAACTTTACTTAGGTTGATGAAACTCTCAAAAAAAAAAAAAAAAAAAAAGATAAGAAAGGCATAAAATAAGGCAAGGCCCTTATTCTCCTGGCTTGTGTACACAAGTGTATATAAAAATAATATCTTTTTTGTTCCAATCAGTGTTTAGCTTGAATGTTTATTTTCTAGCACATTCAAATGTTGTAAAAAATATGAAAAGGTTGATGAAACAAATATGTGTATATAATAATATTACTGGACTTACTTGAGTTGTTTCAGTTTGTATTGATGATCCTGCAGTAGAGGAACGAGCTTCTTCACTCCTGAGTTTTTTATTGGATTTTGACTCAGATCCAGATCAGTCAGGTGTGATGGGTTTCTACTGAGAGCTGAAACCAGAGTAGTGCAGTCGTTCTCTGTTAAGCTGCACCCACACAACCTGCAGAGAGAGGGCGCTGTTACAAACTGTCTTTATTTGTTTTCTTGATTTTTACTTGCAATTCTACATATTTAAATGTTACTAAGAAACAGTATCAAGTTCTTAGTAAACAATAAACTTAATTTTTCAGCTGAAATCAGTGAAGGTTTGTGGATGTTCATCAGTGTAAATAAAAAAAAACATTATTACACTTCTTAATGCATTTCTGTTCCTCTATTAAATAGTTTTCTCTAACAGGATAGTGAGAAAATTGAACAGAAGCTTATCAAATTGATTATGGACCTAAGATCAAATTGTTATTAACGACTAATTTAGAAGCAAATAATTGAATAAAATATCGTACGTGAGTTTCTTTGGTCTGAAGTGTGGATCTTCCAGTAGAGCAGAAAACCTCGTCATTCCAGGATGTCCTTTTATTTTGTGACTCAGATCCAGCTCACTCTGCAGTAACGGGTTCACATGAAGTTTATCACTCAGAGACTTTAATGCTTTCTCAGCATCGTCAGTTTTCACCAACCTGCAGACATAAATAAGATCATGTTTACAATTATATTATTATATATTAAAACTCTCATAGATCTGATTCTGGATGATAATCCTGTCCTACAGATGTAAATCAAGGAAAATCACAGAAAAAAAAAATCTAAGTTTAATCAATAACTCTGAATGTTCTTAAAAACTTACTTCACTGCAGTGGCGGTTACAAAACATTTAAAAACATTTAGAGAAACTATGTGGATTTTACACTTCAGCATTGATCTGTTGATGTTAGACAAAATTCTTTAGGGAATGAATTATTTTCTAGGCACTGTACATGATTAAATAACTTACCTCAGTTTCTTCAGTTTACAGTTTGGATCCTGTACTAGATCATCGAGTAGTTTTACTCCTGAATCTCCAGGATGGTTCCCTCTGAGATCCAGCTCCATCAGCTCTGATGATGGGTTTGATCTCAGAGCTTCAGCCAGAGCAGCATAACCTTCCTCTCTTACACCACAATCTGATAATCTGCAGAAATCATTTATCAGAGTTTCTTACATTTACTTTGACTTTTATTTCATTGAAGACAGGATGAAGATATTTCAGGTTTTGTCTGGTGTTTTTTGGATTTGGGGTTGTAACTTTAGGCATTTTAAGGAGTAATAAAAGTAATACAATAACATTTCTATTAATTACATTTTACAAATCAGACATTTCTAATAAAAAAAATTAAAGTTTATTGATTAAAGGTTTTCATGGAGCGTCCTAAATATTTCACATAACTGCATGTATACTGGAGGGTGTATGTGTGGTTGATTGACTTTAGACTGTAGTGGTATTTATGGTTAATGTGCATTTGGTTGTTGGTTGTATTTATGTTGAGGGTCACACTGAATGATTCAGACTTACCTCAAACTTTGTAGTTTACAGTTGGTATTGTTGAGTAGATCAGAAATAAGTCTGACTCCTGAATCCTGAATCTGATTGTTACTCAGGTCGAGTTCTCTCACAGTGGAGGAATCTGATGATAGAACTTGGAACAGAGCTGAACATCCTTCATCTGTCAGATTACACTGACTGAGTCTGAAATACAATCAAGCAGAAGAAAGGGGGAAATAAATGGATTGATCAGTGTAATTAATCTCCTGTATTTAAACCAATGCTGCACCATAATTATCTGGTCATCATGAGCATCAGTACTTTGCTTAGTTAATAATTCAGTTAAAATACAAACTTCATTTCCAGAAAGCTGCTGTGTTATGGAGCTCAAACGCTGCCATAAGTATTTGAATCTGAATTTTATACATTTGAAATATTTCAATCTGAATTTTATACATTTGAAATATTTCAATCTGAATTTTATACATTTGAAATATTTAATGGCGTAATTTATAAATTTGAATTTTAACAATGCTTTTTTTGTGATTTGAACTTGTGAGGTGGTGAAATTTGCTGTTGAAAAAATTTCATTTCAAAATTACAACTTGCAATATTCAGATTTTAAAAATTCAGATTAAAAAAATTCAGATCTCTCAGATTCAAATCTCAGAAATACGAATTCAAGCTTGAAGTGAAACATCCGGGTTTCCCAGGAAAAGTAAACTTTCCAGAGCGATCGAACGCAGCATTTAACCAATCACAGCGCTGCCTCACCTGCGTTCATGTCTGTGGAGGAGAAATGAATCCCAATGAGGTAAGTGCATCCAAAGTGTCAACCTCAACTGACCAGATGAGTCGAACCAGGTGTGTTAGGTAAATGAGGTAAAGACTGAACTCTGAAGTGCTATACGGCACACCAGGAAAGAAGTTTCACAACATTTCTGAACTCCCCATTTTAATATGTGCAAGCAACGGAATATCCATGCCTTCCTAAACTCAGACCAGCTCATGCCAAGCAAAACTCTTAGCTAACCACTACCAACAAGCTAGCTAACGCTAACTAACCTTACCCCGCGCATTATCACGCCACCAGCGTTACATAACGCAAAATATAAAACTTGCCGTAAAGCACGTTGAGTATTTACCAGAACTATAAATAATTAGCTGACTGTGTGGATCTGAAAAACTTTGGATGCACTTTTCTCATTGGGATTCATTTCTCCTCCACAGACATGAACGCAGGTGAGGCAGCGCTGTGATTGGTTAAATGCTGCGTTCGATCGCTCTGGAAAGTTTACTTTTCCTGGGAAACCCGGATGTTTCACCTCAAGCTTAAATTCGTATTTCTGAGATTTGAATCTGAGAGATCTGAATTTTTTTTATCTGAATTTTTAAAATCTGAAAATTGCAAGTTGTAATTTTGAATTGAAAATTTTTCAACAGCAAATTTCACCACCTCACAAGTTCAAATCACAAAAAAAGCATTGTTAAAATTCAAATTTATAAATTACGCCATTAAATATTTCAAATTTATAAAATTCAGATTGAAATATTTCAAATGTATAAAATTCAGATTCAGATACTTATGGCAGCGTTTGAGCTCCATACTGTGTTTAGTAAAATACAGTAAAGAAGAATCTGTGATTTGTTAATTCTACTGAATCTTTATTTACCGGTAAAAGTAAAAACCAAGATTTCTAATGTTTTCACAGATAAAATTTGTACTTTGCAAATATAAAAAACTTTTAGATTTTGCCGCCTGAATCACACTCAGAATGTTGAGACAGAGGCGTGTTTACCCCGGTGTAATCGAGTTTCAGGTTGCATTTCTTGCAGTGTTGGACTGTGTGAAGTGACAGTGGTTTTCTGAAGTTCTCTCATGCTCATGTAGATATTTATTACAGTAGGATAACTGTTTTTTTTATGTAATGCCATGTGAGGGCTCAAAATTAAGACTCATTTAATAGTGTTTCCTGCTTTGCTCTAAATAAATTGAGGTTTCTCCAGATTGAACCTTTTCACAATTATTTGCCGTCTTGCACTGACAAATGTAAAATGTTTCTGAACTAAGTGAATTTTTTTATACCCAATCATGATTTCCTCACCTGTTACCCGTTCACCAGCTAATTGTGGAATGTTTCAGAAATTGTGTAATTTGAATATTTTAAAAACTTTATTTTGCCTCTGTCCCAACTATCTGAGTACATTGCAGGCATCAATTTTTTTGTACCTTTGTCAGTTAAATTAATGTTTATGGTAATGGGCTGTCTGTGGGGAAGTGTTCAATTCATATTTACCCCACAGTGTGTAGTTTACACTTCGGACTGTTGAGTAGATCAGAAATGAGTCTGACTCCTGAATCCTGAATCTGATTGTTACTCAGGTCGAGTTCTCTTACAGTGGAGGAATCTGATGATAGAACTTGGAACAGAGCTGAACATCCTTCATCTGTCAGATTACACTGACTGAGTCTGAAAATACAATCAAGCAGAAGAAAGTGTGAAATTAAATAAATGGACTGATCAGTGTAATTAGTCTCCTGTATTTAAACCAATGTTGAGCCATAATCATCTGGTCATCATAAGCATCAGTACTTTGCTTAGTTCAGTTACAATACAAACTTCATTTCCAGAAAGCTGCTGTGTTTCGTAAAATACAGTAAAGAAGAATCTGTGATTTGTTAATTCTACTGAATCTTTATTTAACTGATGAAAGTAAAAACCAAAATTTCCAATGTTTTCATTTATCAACTTTGTACTTTGCAAATACAAAAAAACATTTAGAATTTGCTGCCTGCATCACACTCAAAATGTTAAGACAGAGGCGTGTTTACCCCGGTGTAATCGAGTTAAATAAATGTTTATGTGGCGTTGGGCTCTGTGAGGAGGTGTTTAATTCAGACTTACCCCACAGTGTGTAGTTTACAGTTTGGATTGTTGAGTAGATCAGAAATGAGTCTGACTCCTGAATCCTGAATCTGATTGTTACTCAGGTCGAGTTCTCTCACAGTGGAGGAATCTGATGATAGAACTTGGAACAGAGCTGAACATCCTTCATCTGTCAGATTACACTGACTGAGTCTGAAAATACAATCAAGCAGAAGAAAGTGTGAAATTAAATGATTGGATTGATCAGTTATGTTCAGTTTCCTGTAATTCCAGCAATAGTTACCACAGCACCTGTGTTAACAGGTTTTATGTCCCTCTAACCCCAGCACCCTGATCATTTGGCTCTAGGCCATGCTCATAAATAATTCTCTTTGTATCCTACCATTAAAATTCAACCAAGTTTTAGAAATCACATTTCTCATGTACTACACCAACTACTTTTTTTTACTCTGACTGTCTGGGTGTGATGAGTATCTTCCCGTGCACATACAAGGTTTGGAGGACCCCCCCCCCATAACAAATGGTGGAGAATGCAGCAATCTCAGTTCAGTTCAGGTAAGTCATTCTGTATTGTTGTATTATTAGCTATTTAGCCATTGTAGGCTGCTGGATCATTTCATGTATACAATGACTTATTTTAAAGAATCTTGAGTGCTCAGTAACCCATAATATTGAACATCAAAAGATCATTTTCTTCTTTAAACTGAGTAATAAGAGTGTGTTGTAAGTTGCCACAGTAGCTGCTATATTAATACTGTCTTCACAACAGTGTGAGCATATAATTGTGATTGCTGCAAACTTGTTCTTACACTGAAATGATGAAGATCATGCTATAGTTATAAAAACTTAATAAGAAAAAAGTCAGTAAATTCACCATTTACATGTAAAAATTTATAATAGCTCACCTGAGTGTGGTGGGTCTGCAGTGTGGATCCTTCAGTAGCTCTGAGAGCTTCTTCACTCCTGAATCTCCATCTATCTTCTGACTCAGATCAAACTTCCTCTCTACTAACAGGTTTATACTCACAACCTTCTTCAGATCAGTGAAAGCTTCTTCTGCAGCAGCACCCAACAACCTGCAGAAAGAGAAGAACCACCAATTCAGAATCAAAACCCACAGTGGATCCGTGAGGCAGGAGTGAAGAAATCAACAATAACAACTGATTAGATACTTTTTAGACAAAAACATCAAAGTTACTAATATCCAAGTATGGACCTGAAGCTGTAGAACCAAAAGTCTGGCAGGAATCATCATGATCTGAAATTCTTTTATAACTTATTACTCTAAATGTAGTCATAACATCATAATACTAGAAAAGATCTTTACCTCAGTGTGTTCAGTTTAGATTCTTTATTCTGTAATAAATCATCAAGTGGTTTTACTCCTGAATCTCCAGGATGGTTCCCTCTGAGATCCAGCTCCTTCAGCTCTGATGATGGGTTTGATCTCAGAGCTTCAGCCAGAGCAGCATAACCTTCCTCTCTTACACCACAATCTGATAATCTGCAGAAATAATAAAATATGTAATTATTTAAATTCGCTGCTGGCTCATATTTTACTTTCATAGATAATAACTTTGTAAGAAGATAAAATATCACAGCACTTTTATAATCTAGTCATTTATAAAAAACATTAAATACTAACGTGAGTTTGTGGAGTTTGAACTGTGGATTCTTCAGTAGATGAGAGATCTGAATCACTCCTGAATCTCCTAGTTGATTGTTACTCAGATCCAGATCTTTCAGGTGTGATGGATTTACATCAAGAGCTGATTTCAGATCAGTACAACTTTTATCTGTAATGCTGCAGTTCCTCAAGCTGCAAATAATAAAAACAAAGATTCTTCTTAATAAGTATGAAGTTATTTGGTGTAAGTATGAACCTGGATGGTGTGAATATGTAAATGTAAAGTAAAATGCACCTGACCCATCTCTTCATATAGATCCTGCACGTCTAGCCACATTTGGCTCATGGACAAATTCTATTTGTATATTAAAACTAAATTTTACATTTATAACCTACATGTTTTAAACAAACAACACGTGTTAAATTGGTAAAGAGAGCAACTCTACATTCTTATATCAAAATCTATTATTTTTTATAACAAACTATAACAAATATAAACAATCTTCAGTATCCAGATGCAAAACAGGAAGGAAACGACTTTGCTAGATGTTTATACCCCACACTAACATATTTATAGATTTAATGTGAACATAATCACATTGTATCTGCTATCTGATCACTCACCTGAGTGTGGTGGGTCTGCAGTGTGGATCCTTCAGTAGATCTGAGAGCTTCTTCACTCCTGAATCTCCATGTATCTTCTGACTCAGATCCAGCTCTCTCTCTACTAACAGGTTTATACTCACAACCTTCTTCAGATCAGTGAAAGCTTCTTCTGCAGCAGCACCCAACAACCTGCAGAAAAATGTATATTTATTTATATGATATGTAATCAGTAACATAAAGCTACCATTAAACAGTTCTTATTCTTCATCCCCTTTTTTACCACGGCCTAGTTGGGTCTCACTGTTTATGTTGAGCAAGGGCCTTAACTCTCACTGACTGACAAATGTAAGTTGCTTTCAGTAAAAGCATTTGCTAAATGGCGTAAATGTACCTAAATATTGATCTTACTGATCTTACTAAAAAGGCAGCACCAGATCTTTCTGGTGGATGAAGTTTTTACTTTAATAAAAGCTTCTACAATACTTCAATCTCCTGAATTCTCTCCACCTTTTGTTTTGGTGATGCTTCAGCCTGGGAGCTGTTTTGTCCAAGATGGTGGAGAGAGACGACCAATCAATGTAGTACTGAATGACTGGATAAACACTCACCTCAGTTTCTTCAGTGTACAGTTTGGATCCTGTAGTAGATCATAGAGCTTCTGTACTCCTGAATCTCCAGGATCGTTCCCTCTGAGATCCAGCTCCATCAGCTCTGATGATGGGTTTGATCTCAGAGCTTCAGCCAGAGCAGCATAACCTTCCTCTCTTACACCACAATCTGATAATCTGCAGAAACACAGTGACATTTAAATGCATGTAAATGTAGATGTGAGTATCAGTAGGTGGGTTCCTCTGAATCTGATTAATAAATGTAGATGAAAGCAAGTAAGAGAATTTTTACATATTAGGTTGTAACAGGGTGGACCATAACAGGGTGGACATTCTGACATAAAATTAGCCATTACTAGCGAAAGAGCAAAACCATGCTAGCATAAAAGTGAATTCAGACGAAGAATTATCTGCTTTTTAGTGTGATGACGATGATGATAGCTGTGATTCATTGCCACGTCAGCACGATCTTCTTAGTGTGATCATTTTTAAAATTATCAAATCATATTGCTTTTTCTCATATATCCCATAACAGGGTGGACATGTTATGGTTGACCATATAAGACTTTTAGGATAAAATGTGGATAAAACAACATTAAAATGAGGAGTTTAATAAGCCGCTCATCTTCCACAGTTGTTGAGCTCCAGGAAATGATGTCAGTATGTAAAACAGCTCTTCATTTTAAGAGACAGTAGTAAGAAATAACAGGGTGGACGGTAACCTGAGGGACATGTGAAAAACCTTCATCAGCAATAACATCAAACTCATAAAGAAAATAAATCCAGAAAGACAGATATTTTCATGATTAAACCTCATATATCATCACTAAATCAGAATGTTTTTTTTTATTTTTTTGGGGGTGGGGGTAGAAAACATTGTGTTTAGTATTTGAAAGTGTTAAAATTATTGTTCTATATGTTTAGAAATTGTATTGTTTAAAATGTACTTAATAAATACAATGATCATTACTGGGGACACAAAAGGCACCGAATCGTAGGAATGACCCAAATGGGATCTATAACTAAAGGTTCTGTACTGTACATCATTTACATTTACAGCATTTAGCAGACGCCTTTATCCAAAGCAACTTACATTACAGCAATTAAGGGTTAAGGGCCTTGCTCAAGGGCCCAACAGCAGCAACCTGGCAGTGGTGGGGCTTGAACCAGTGACCCTCTAATCACTGGTCCAGTACCGTAACCACTAGGCTACAGCTGGCCCTATGTACAACATACTGTTAAAGGAAATGTTTAAAATACTCACATCAGTTTCTGCAGGAAGCATTTTTGGTTGATCAGCAGATCACAGAGCTTCTGTACTCCTGAATTTCCTAGTTTCCTATTTTCACTCAGATCCAGATGTTTTAGGTGTGATGGATTTAAAGAAAACACTGATTTCAGATCAGCACAACCTTCATCTGTAATACTGCAGTTACACAACCTGTGGAGAAAAAGATGTGGACAAACTTTTTGGTTTTTAATGAACTGCACTAAAGGAAATAAGATTATTGTGTCTAAAACCATCTACATACAGATACATGTTGTTATGGAGGAAATTTGATTATATGCTTTATATTACTTAAATATAAGTACTATGCTGTTTTGTGTCATGAATCCTTAGTTATACTGTGCTTGAGCGAAGAGTAGAAGTCTTCATCAGTGTTTCCCAACGTTTTTGAGCCACTGCACATATTTCACATTAGAAAAATCACAAGTTGTGCTGCCCTCTAGTGGAAGAGAATGTAATTGTTCTGCCTGTCACTACACGCTGCTCGCTTAGAGTACCAATTGTAATATTCTGTTATATACTTTGAATGAGACTCTTATTTTGATATACCCAGCATGAGAAACAGTGAGTGTGGTTTACCACTAGTCGGCTTCGCACCAGTGTGTGTTACGTGCATGAGTGTAACGGGAGTTAATAAAGAAAAGGTTATAGAGTTAATATAACGGTGTGGAACTGGATTTATTAATAAACAGGCAGACACAACACCAATCAGGTGAAATTGGATAATCTTCCACGGCACACCTGATGATTTCTCACGGCACACTTATGTGCCGTGGCACAGTGGTTGGGAAACACTGCACTAGACTACAGAGATGCGCAACATATCTGTCAGTAAGCAGTAACATTAAGTTGTAAAGCAGATAATGAAGGTTTCAAAGTCTAAGGGTATGAAAGGCAGCTCACAGTTCTGTTCCTGGTTCTTCTCAGATGCACTACTGTAAGAACCCACGATCGTGCCAATAAATTCTACAATCCAGGTAATTATAATCTTTGTTTACATTTATCATCTCACTTTATTTTCCCACGACAATATACACACTTATAAGAACCAGTTTAAATAACCTGATTTACACCCTTTTACACTTGATGCTGCTGCTTTTAATATCAACTCTAGATTCTCTGACTGGAATCTCTGTCCACAAGGGACTAACTCAACCAGCGGAATAAACAGGGAGCATCTACTCCGCTACACTGTGCGTAAACATAGAGATTATTATTTATAGTTTTGAACAGATAAACAAAGCTTGATTTAACTATTATTTTTTGTTATAATAATAATATAATAATATTTTCCACCTGCTCCAGTAATTATGAATCACCAGAGTGGGTCATTCTGGTCCATATACAAGGCCTGCATGGTTTTTACGATGGGTGTCCTTTCAGACATTATTTCACTCAAATTGTTATACTAATATTCTAATATATACTCTACTAATATAATATTAGTAGTGGCTAGCGTACATTACCACTGTGGCACCTACACAATAATAAACATATCAGGTAAAAATCCGAAGCCATCATTCTACAACCCCTGGCAAAAATTATGGAATCACCACTCTTGGAAGATGTTCTTTCAATTGTTTAATTTTGTAGAAAAAAAATAAATCACAGACATGCCACAAAACTATCATTTCTCAAACTGTCAACCCTCTGGCATTAAGAAACAATAAAAAAAGAAACAAATATAATAGTTGTGGTCAGTCACAATTGCTTTTTTTTAGATCAAGTAGCGGAAAAAAATATGGAATCACTCAAATCTGAGGAAAAAATGATGGAATCATTAGAAAACACTGCACCATTATTACTTTGTTGCACCACCTCTGGCTTCTATAATGGTTTAAACTCTCTGAGGCATGGAGTTAACTAATGACAAACAGTATTCTTCATCAATCTGCCTTCAACTGTCTCTTATTGCTGTTGCCAGATCAGCTTTGCAGGTTGGAACCTTGTCATTGACCATTTTCTTCAATTTCCACCAGAGATTTTCAAATGGATTGAGATCCGGACTATTTGCAGGCCATGCCATTGACATTATATGTTTTCTTGAAGGAAAGTTTTCACGTCCTTTGCCCTATGGCAAGATGCATTATCATCTTGAAAAATGAAGTCATCATCACCAAACATCCTTTCAACTGATGGAATAAGAAAAGCGTCCAAAATTTCAATGTGGACTTTGGCATTTATTGAAGACCATCTCCCCTGTGCCTTTACCCGACATGCAGGCCCATATCATCAACAACTGTGGAAATTAACATGTTTTCTTTAGGCAGTTATCTTCATAAATTTCATTGGACAGACACCAAACTAAAGTTCCAGCATCATCACCTTGCCCAATGCAGATTCGCGATTCATCACTGAAGATCACTTTTATCCAGTCACCCACAGTCCACGATTACTTTTCTTTAGCCTACTTTAACCTTGTTCTTTTCTTTTTAGGTGTTAATGATGGCTTTTGTTTGGCTTTTCTGTATGTAAATCCCATTTCTTTTAGGTGATTTCTTACAGTTCAGTCACAGACATTGACTCCACTTTCCGGCCACTTGTTTCTCATTTGTTTTGTTGTGCATTTTCTGTTTTCAAGACATATTGCTTTGTTTTCTATCTTGATGCTTTGATGTCTTACTTGGTCTACCAGTATGCTTCCCTTTTACAACCTTCCCATTTTGTTTGTACTTGGTCCAGATTTTAAACACAGCTTACTGGGAACAACCAACATCTTTTGCGACATTCCACAATGATTTATCTTCTTGAAGGAGTTTTATAATCCTCTCATTTGTTTCAACTGACATATCTTGTGTTGGAACCACGATTCATGACAATCTGCTTTGTGCAACAGCTCTCCGAGGTGTAAGCACTCTTTTTAAACTGAAGAATAATTAGCAAATCTAATCTGCTGCAGATGTTTTGTTTTTAAACTGCAAATTACAGAGTAATTCCATAATTTTTTCCTCAGATTTGAGTGATTCCATATTTTTTTCCTCTACTTGATCTAAAAAAAAAGCAATTGTGACTGACCACAACTATTATATTTGTTTCTTTTTTTATTGTTTCTTAATGCCAGAAGGTTGACATTTTGAAAAATGATAGTTTTGTGGCATGTCTGTGATTTTTTTTTTTTTTACAAAATTAAACAATTGACAGAACATCTTCCAAGAGTGGTGATTCCATAATTTTTGCCAGGGGTTGTACATACACGAGTTTAGTTGTTCTGCAGTGTGGATCCTTCAGTAGATCTGAGAGCTTCTTCACTCCTGGATCTCCATGTATCTTCTCTCTCAGATCCAGCTCTCTCTGCAGTAACGGGTTTATATTCACAATGTTCCTCAGATATTCAAAACCAGGTTCTGCATCAGGTCTTAACAACCTGTGGAATAAAGACATCAGTACATTTTACTGTGACAGAATTGTTTCATGTTTATCTTAAATTGCTAATAAATACATGCTATAAAAATTTATAATAAACTATAAATGTACTTGTGAAATAAACTTGAAACTGAATAAACTGCTTGTTTAAATATGTTACATGTCCAGACACGTATAGTTTAATAATTTTAATTTTTTTTCATATTGGAAGCTTTGTTATGTTTTATGCTCCATTCATTTACGTTTTCTCTGTTTAAATGCACGAGTCGCTGCTGATTTTGACATAAACGATGATCAGCCAATCAGGAAAACGTCTGGACCTGACTGATGAGGCTACGAGAAAATCACACACAGCTGGACCTCTCAGTCATTCTGATTTGTTTTTCCAAGTTGGGGAATTATGGGAACCAAATGGTAATGGACGGTAAAGTGTGGTACGGCTTACATGGGATGGCTGTACTTTTTTTGTTACTTCTGGTGGTAGTTTAATTTCTTTAGTTTAGTACTTTGTGAATTTTTGTCACCACAGTAGCTAGTGTGTGTTTTCTGTTTTGTTTAGAAAGGTAGAAACTTGATGTGCAGAGCAGGGAATGTTATGTTTTATTATTTCTTTTGCTTTAGCACTGCCTAGATTGATATATTATAACCTTTTTTTACCATTCATCCCTTGCTGTTTGTAAGATTGTTTTTCTCGTTTTGCAGTAAACGGGCTATACAATCTATAGTGTGTGATTGGGAGTGTGTGAGCCTACTCACTTTGGTACTTCTCAGAAGTTCATTTTTGTTACTGATCCCATTGGGGCTACAGCTATGGATTATTCTTGTAATCTAGTATTCTATCGATTATTCCAGCGATTAATCGAGTAATCGGATAAGAAATACTTTTGCTTTAATAAAGAGCAAAAATAAACACATAAGATTAATTATCTCTTAAAACAAACTACATTTTTAATTCCTTGCATACAAAACAGTTTAAAGAGAACATTTTTGAAATGCAAAAACAAATACATAAAAATAAATCTAATTACTTTTAAAATGTTAACAGGCACCTGAAACTAATGCATAAATAATAATAAACAATAATACATAAACATGAGCCTCAAATTTGTGCAACTTTCAGACCATAAAGCTTTAATATTTAGTTGGGAGGTTTTGTGGTGTTTGTAGGAGGTTCTGTCAGGATTGTATCTCCTATATGAGGTAGATCTGGCGTTTGTGTGCGTATGTCTTCAAAAAGCCTGTGGTGGTTGTAATGAAGAAAAGTCTGCGTATCAACATGACGCTCTGATGGTGTGGATATTGTTCTGAGTTTCCAGCTTAAAATGATCTCAAACTTTCTGTGGTTTTCTCTGTCCGGTCTCGTCTGTTCACCCCTCGATATATTTTCTCTCTCTCTCCATTTTGCAGTCCGCGTTATCAAATCTCGGCTGCGTTTTAAATTGCACTTTCATACTGAACAGTACGCAGGAGTGGCGAGCGTGTCCAAATACGTAGTATTCATTAAACTGTACGCGAAAAGTACCCGGTTTAAGTCCTGTTTAAGTGTGAGATTTGGGACGCAGCCCTCGGCTTCTTTACATCACCTGAACACATCGTGAACACGTTGTGCAAAAGTAAAAGTCATCCGTGTAAAACACCGTAAGCTGTATATAGTTGTATAGATTACACCATGCCTCAATGCAAAAAATTTGCATAGATGATTTTTAGTAATCGAATTACTCGAGTATCTCAAGGAATCGTTTCAGCCCTACATACCCCTGCACCATCCTAATGGGCAGTAACAAAATCATATAAATTAAATAAACAAACATTTATATTTACTAATTTGCTCAGAGAAAGAAAAAGTGACACATATAAAAACTTTAAATTACATTTATTAAAACTGTAATTATTAAAAAGTGTGACCTGAATAAATGTAGCACATCACTACCAACAATTCCTCACAACACACACATTCACCCAGATTCAGGTTTACAAATATTCACCTCAGTGTCTTCAGTTTAGATTCTGGATCTTCTAGTAACTCATACAGTGGTTTTACTCCTGAATCTCCAGGATGGTTCCCTCTGAGATCCAGCTCCATCAGCTCTGATGATGGGTTTGATCTCAGAGCTACAGCCAGAGCAGCATAACCTTCCTCTCCTACACCACAATCTGATAATCTGCAGAAATAATAAAATGTATTATGCAGAAATATGAGGCAGTAGGTTGGGAATTGTTGTTGGTGTGAAAGTGAATTTTTTTATTCATGCTTAATTAAACATTTTAGCTGAAGATTTTTTTATTTATTTATTAGGATTTTAACATCATGTTTTACACACTTTGGTTCCCTTCATGACAGGAACGGTAGTTAATCGTTACACAAGATTCATCAGTTCAAGTTTAATATCAAACACAGTCATGAACTATTTTGTATCTCCAGTTCACCTCACTTGTACGCCTTTAGACTGTGGGAGGAAACTCACACAGACACGAGGAGAACATACAAAAGTCTACACAGAAAGGACCCAGACCGTTCCACCTGGGGATCGATCCCAGGGCCTTCTTGCTGTGTGGTGACAGTGCTACCCACCGAGCCACAGAGTTTCATTTACAATATTACAGAACCCCCCAGCCACTGCTGAACTGCTAAACTCTACCTAATAAAAGAGAGATCTCCAGTTTACCTCAGTATCTTCAGTTTACAGTTCTGATTCTTCAGTCCAGCAGATATCAGCTCTACTCCTGAATCCTGCAGGTCGTTGTTGCTCAGATCCACCTCGGTCAGGTTGGATTCAGATTTAAGAATCGTGAGTAAAGCTGAGCAGCTTCTGTCTGTCAGGTTACAGCTACTGAGTCTGAAAATACAACAGAACATCTGATCATCTACAAGCATTGGATCAATAACATTACTCTGGATTTCTGCAGTAATTCCTCATTAATGTCTACATAAGTGTTTTTTTTTGTTGTTATTACTGATGTGCACATTTAAATTTTCCAACCCTTCCATCTGGTTAGAAATGCCAACAGTTTTTTGCCCTAGAACCAAGGCACTCATTAAATCACAGCAGCCATCTTACACACAAAACCGATTGTTCTCACTTTATCATAGTGATGAAAACTATAAAAACTTGGGGGTCATCAAGAAAGAAACAGTAAAACTGACACCTTAAGCAAATAATTTGCTTTTCATGACTCAATAGAAAGTTCTTGTCACATTGAAGCTTCTGTCTGCCACGCTCCCCTCTCCGTGAGCACATTGTCCAGCTGCCCTCTATTAAAGAGGAAAGCTGGAGAATAGACATTGGGAACTATTTTGGCTTTTGCCAGGTTTCTAGCACCAGGTTTGTTTAGCCTTGTTTCCCAGCATTGTTATTCAAGTTTGTCATGTTTGCCATGTTAGCCTAGTTCGTCATGTTAGCATAGTGTGCCATGTTAGCCTGGTTTGCCATGTGATCCTAGTCTGCCATGTTAGCCTAGTTTGTCATGTTTGCCATGTTAGCCTAGCATGCCATGTTTGCCTAGTTTACCATGTTTGCCTAGTTTGTCTTGTGAGTCTTGTTTACCATGTTAGCCTTGTTTCACCTTGTTTGCTTAGTGTGTTCACCTAGTCTTGTCTTTTGTTATAAATAAATATTAGTGTTTTGTGTACTCTCTGCATGTGTGTCCACCCCTTTGTCTCGTCTTAGCCCCGCGTTACAGTTCTTGTGAAAAGGAGTACACTTCAGGAATGTAAACATTTACATCATTATTAAAATACATATAACTTTAAAACCTTCAAATTCTAAATCAACACAGACATAGAGCTTCCAACAAAGCCCAAACAGTATTAAGGTTATTGATAAGTTTTGGTTTTAACTTTCGCCATTAGAGTTGTTAGCCCTTCCTGGTGGTTAAAAGTAGAGGTTTGGAGTTTACACCAACTTGATTTAGGACAAATCGGAAAAGACCTGATGCATTCATTGCATTGTCTGCCCTTCAGTGTTCCAAATTTCTGCACAACTGAAGATGCCCAGTCATCAAAGACAGGCATATCCATCCATCGGCATGTTTTTGAGCGACTCACAGAAAGCAAAATTCAAGTTTTTTGTATCATGGCTGATAGTGTAGGATTCTTAGGAGAGACAGGGCTGCAGTTCTAGCTTGTGGCTTAAACTCGAAATGTCTGGACTATAGAGTGTCCCTCAGGAGCCATGTCCAAGTTTAAATGTCATTAAATCTCGAAATGAGCATCAGTAAAAAAAAAACAAGCTAAAATGAAACTTACTTACAGAGCTCTTTTAGACTCCTTGACGACTGGCAGCAGCCTCCTAAAGCATTCATCTGATCTTATGAACTTCTGTAGCTCAAAAACATCCAGATCTTTCTCTGATGTCAGCAACACAAAGACCAGAGCAGACCACTGTGCAGGTGAAAGTTCAGCTTCAGACAAACGACCTGAGCTTAAGCGGTCTTGGATCTCTTTTACTAAAGTATCATCGTTTAACTCATTCAGACAGTAGAACAGGTTGATGGATCTCTCTGGAGATGGGTTTTCATCAAACTTCTTCTTGATGTACTGAGCAATCTCTTTCTGGCAGTCAGAGCTTCTTCCACTGGACTTCTGGCAGTCAGAGCTTCTTTCACTGGACTTCTGGCAGTCAGAGCTTCTTCCACTGGACTTCAACAGACCTTGTATGAGTTTCTGATTATAGTCAACTGTCAGACCCAGAAGGAACCGAAGAAAAAGATCAAGGTGTCCACTGTTGCTCTCCAAAGCTTTGTCCACTACTGTCCTTAGCAGTTCCATAGATTTCTCCTCAGGGTTCTCTGATGATGTCGACTCTTGGTTAAAAACATTCACATTTTCATTTCTGAGACGCATGTATGCATATAAAGAGGCGATAAACTCCTGAATGCTCAGATGCACAAAGCTAAAAACTGTGCCAGCAAACCTGCTTCTTTCCTGAGTGCACAGGCCAGAGTATGCAGAGATTTTACTGACATCAATTCCACACTCTTCTAGATCTTCTGCATAAAAAATCAGGTTGCTTTTTTCCAGGTTATAAAATGCCAGCTTTCCCAGTGCCAGTATGGCCTCTTTATCCCATGGAACATCCAGGGAGTTTTGTCCTGTATATTTCAGGTTCCCCTGGATGGTCTGGAAGATCAGAAAGCA
Organism: Trichomycterus rosablanca; assembly: GCF_030014385.1. NCBI lineage: Eukaryota > Metazoa > Chordata > Actinopteri > Siluriformes > Trichomycteridae > Trichomycterus > Trichomycterus rosablanca. The sequence goes on from NC_085998.1 coordinate 1,360,031, forward strand.
GGTGTACATCTCAGTCAGCGTCTTCGGTGTCTCTTCATCTTCTGTTTCCTTCAAAATCTTCTCAAGAACTGTGGCTGAAATCCAGCAGAAGACAGGAATGTGACACATGAGGAAGAGACTCCGTGATGCTTTAATGTGTTTGATGATATTGTTGGCGAGGCTCTCATCACAGATTCTTTTTCTGAAGTACTCCTCCTTCTGTTGATCATTGAAGCCCCGGACCTCTGTTACCCGGTCCACACAGTCAGCAGGGATCCTAGCAGCTGCAGCAGGTCGAGTGGTTATCCAGATCAGAGCTGAGGGAAGCAGGTCTCCTTTGATGAGGCTGGTTAGTATAACGTCCAGTGTGGCTGGCATCGATGCATCTGTCAATCTTTCATTTTTCTGGAATGCTAAAGGGAGTCGACATTCATCAAGTCCATCAAGGATGAACATGACTTTATACCTGTCTGTGAACCTCAGTCCTTTAGTTTCAGGGAAAAACTCAGAGATGATGTCCATCAGGCTGCACTTTTCTTTCTTCAAGTTTAGTTCTCTGAAAGGCAGAGGCAAAATGAAACTGATGTCCTGATATTCTTTCCCTTCAGCCCAGTCAAGAACAAACTTCTGCACACAGATGGATTTTCCAATGCCGGCCATGCCCTGTGTCAGCACCATTCTGATGTTCTTGTCTTGTCCAGGCAGTGGTTCAAACATGTTCTGACATTCAATTTGTTGCTCCTGCTGCATTTGAGATGCTTCCTTTGTTACTCTGGTTTTCTGCTTTTCTGTTTGTCTCACCTCGTGCTCCTGGTTTATAGTTCCAGCTCCACCTTCAGTGATGTAGAGATCCGTGTAGATCTGATTTAAAATGGTGGACTCTCCTTGTTTTGAAATTCCTTCCCACACGTGCTGATACTTCTTTTTCAGTATCAGTTTCAGTTTACGCTGGTAAAATCCAGTCAGTTCATCTAAACAAACAATTATAAAATTATACATTTAGATTAATTATACTCTAATAATAATAACAATAATAATAATAATAATAATAAATCTGACCATCTGGACTATACCACTCCTACCAGAAGGGAAGTGTTGCATTATATTGATCAGGTTTTTACTTAAATTGTAGTGATTTGATACACAGATGCATACAAAGATGCATACACCACCACTCTGTTGCCCCCACTGGGAAAATCTGATCACAACCTGGTAAATCTACAGCCACAGTACAAGCCTCTTTTTTAAAGACAACCCATAACTGAAGAGATTCACTCTTAACATCACTTAAAATAATAAAAGAAAATCTAAATAACCATTTATGAATTACACAAGTCTAACATACAAAAACCATTACATATGTTCCCTTATCCTTGTATACAACCATGGTATAACATTGTGTTTTTAATTAAAATGGTATAAAGGTATAGACATGATCCATAAAAAAGTATACTTGTGTGTAGCATGTTGATGGTCCCTATTCAATACGATATAATACTATGTAATAGTTGAATTTGTCCTTTGGTATAATTAACATAGTGTATGTTTGCACAAGAAAACAGATCAGTCACTGGCCTCTGTGCCTTGGTGAGTTTGAAAGGTTCACACTGAAAAATTCCATGGTGACGGAGGCTTGATTTACATACAAGGAATGGGGTTTCTAGTTCCTGCCTGATGTCTCCAACAGTTGAAAAGAGAGTTACTAAATCACCAAAGGGAAAACAAAATGGGTCTGCTTCGTGACCTGCATGGCCTGTAGGGTTTGCTAAGGAGTCATAAATGTTAAAGAAAACATTGTAAAAGTTGTAAAAGTCCCCTGAGGAGGAGCACGTCTGGGCAAAACAAGGCCTTCTGATAAAGTGTAGGTATGGGGGGGAGAAGCTCTAGACCCTGCTTTTGGGGTCGTAAAAATCTTTGAAGATGAGCAGACCCTGGGTAAAAGTCTCAGGAATAACCAAAAACTGAAGAATTATATTAATATTTAGTGCAGCAATAATCCTTTCAGCAGCTGTTCACACTACAGAACTGTACATCAGAGACTGTAGTCAGCAGCACAGGAGTACCACAGGGGACTGTACTTTTCCTTTTCACACACGTCAAACTTTAACTACAACTCTGAAACCTGCATATGCAGAAGTTCTCGGATGACACGGTTATTGTTGGGTGTGTTAGAGATGGACAGGAAGAGGAATACATTAACCTGGTGACAGACTTTGTTGAGTGGTGCCAGGTGAACCATCTACAACTTAATGCATCCAAGACAAAAAAGATGATGGTGGACTGTCATTGGTCAGGGTGGCCTACACAACCAGTATCAATCAAGGGGAATGCTATGGAGGTTGTCAGGAGCTACAGATAGCTCGGGGTGCAACTGGATGACAAACTGGACTGGTCAGTGAACACTGACACTTTATACAGGAAGGGACAGAGCCGGCTCTATTTTCTAAGAAGGTTAAGTAAGGTCCTGTAATATATGCAAAAAACTCCTGCATAAGTTCTACCAATCTGTCATGGCCAGCGTTCTCTTTTATGCGGTGCTGTGCTGGGGAGGCAGCATTAGAGATGAAGAGAGATAAAGCACGACTGGACAAACTGATTGAGCGTGCTGGTGCAGTGGTCGGCATTGAACTGGAGCCACTGGTAACAGTGGCAGAAAGGGGGACACTGTGTAAACTCTATTCCATCATGGACAATGTCAGACACCCACTGCATAAAGTTATTATTAAACAGAGGACCATGTTCAGTGACAGGCTGCTGTCACAAAGCTGCTCCATGGACAGGTTTAGAATGTCTCTGGTCCCCAGACCCATTAGGCTCTACAACTCCACCAGACAAGGACGGCTGGCTGTAGGTAAAGACTGAGGGTCCTATATGTAGCCATGTGTGTGTGTACAAGTATGCACATGCCTGTGTGTGTATGTATGTTTGTATATGGCAATATTTGTCATGCCACTTTACTATTTTATAATGTAATTACTTTTAGATCAAACTTTATACTGAAACTACACCTCCTGCATGTAAAGTACAAGAACTAATGTAAAGATATGTTCAAAACCTGGAGTAGGTATTACTATATATATATATATATATATATATATATACTGTATATACATTATATATATATATATATATATATATATACAGTGTATCACAAAAGTGAGTACACCCCTCACATTTCTGCAGATATTTAAGTATATCTTTTCATGGGACAACACTGACAAAATGACACTTTGACACAATGAAAAGTAGTCTGTGTGCAGCTTATATAACAGTGTAAATTTATTCTTCCCTCAAAATAACTCAATATACAGCCATTAATGTCTAAACCACCGGCAACAAAAGTGAGTACACCCCTTAGTGAAAGTTCCTGAAGTGTCAATATTTTGTGTGGCCACCATTATTTCCCAGAACTGCCTTAACTCTCCTGGGCATGGAGTTTACCAGAGCTTCACAGGTTGCCACTGGAATGTTTTTCCACTCCTCCATGACGACATCACGGAGCTGGCGGATATTCGAGACTTTGCGCTCCTCCACCTTCCGCTTGAGGATGCCCCAAAGATGTTCTATTGGGTTAAGGTCTGGAGACATGCTTGGCCAGTCCATCACCTTTACCCTCAGCCTCTTTAATAAAGCAGTGGTCGTCTTAGAGGTGTGTTTGGGGTCATTATCATGCTGGAACACTGCCCTGCAACCCAGTTTCCGGAGGGAGGGGATCATGCTCTGCTTCAGTATTTCACAGTACATATTGGAGTTCATGTGTCCCTCAATGAAATGTAACTCCCCAACACCTGCTGCACTCATGCAACCCCAGACCATGGCATTCCCACCACCATGCTTGACTGTAGGCATGACACATTTATCTTTGTACTCCTCACCTGATTGCCGCCACACATGCTTGAGACCATCTGAACCAAACAAATTAATCTTGGTCTCATCAGACCATAGGACATGGTTCCAGTAATCCATGTCCTTTGTTGACATGTCTTCAGCAAACTGTTTGCGGGCTTTCTTGTGTAGAGACTTCAGAAGAGGCTTCCTTCTGGGGTGACAGCCATGCAGACCAATTTGATGTAGTGTGCGGCGTATGGTCTGAGCACTGACAGGCTGACCCCCCACCTTTTCAATCTCTGCAGCAATGCTGACAGCACTCCTGCGCCTATCTTTCAAAGACAGCAGTTGGATGTGACGCTGAGCACGTGCACTCAGCTTCTTTGGACGACCAACGCGAGGTCTGTTCTGAGTGGACCCTTCTCTTTTAAAAGCTGGATGATCTTGGCCACTGTGCTGCAGCTCAGTTTCAGGGTGTTGGCAATCTTCTTGTAGCCTTGGCCATCTTCATGTAGCGCAACAATTCGTCTTTTAAGATCCTCAGAGAGTTCTTTGCCATGAGGTGCCATGTTGGAACTTTCAGTGACCAGTATGAGAGAGTGTGAGAGCTGTACTACTAAATTGAACACACCTGCTCCCTATGCACACCTGAGACCTAGTAACACTAACAAGTCACATGACATTTTGGAGGGAAAATGACAAGCAGTGCTCAATTTGGACATTTAGGGGTGTAGTCTCTTAGGGGTGTACTCACTTTTGTTGCCGGTGGTTTAGACATTAATGGCTGTATATTGAGTTATTTTGAGGGAAGAATAAATTTACACTGTTATATAAGCTGCACACAGACTACTTTTCATTGTGTCAAAGTGTCATTTTGTCAGTGTTGTCCCATGAAAAGATATACTTAAATATCTGCAGAAATGTGAGGGGTGTACTCACTTTTGTGATACACTGTATATATATATATATATATATATATACACACATATACACACACATATACACTGCCTGGCCAAAAAAAGGTCGCCACCTGGATTTAACTACGCAAATAGGTAAGAGCCTCCCATTGGATAATTACTGCATGGGTGATTATGTTTCAGCTGGCAACAAGTTATTTAACCCTAACTAATGCAGTGAGTAGCTTCTCATTTGTTAAACACCCATGTGGAAAGACACGTCCTGTGGTCAGGGAAAAGATGTTCATCTGTTTCAGAAGGGTCAAATTATTGTCCTGCATCAAGCAGAGAAAACATCTAAGGAGAACGACTAAAATCGGGTTAAGAACTGTCCAGCGCATTATTAAAAAGTGGAAGGACAGGACATCATCTTCCAGGAAGGAATGTGGTCGGAAAAAAATCTTGAATGATGGTGATGGGCGATCACTTAAACGTTTGGTGAAATCAGATGGTAGTAAAACTCCAGTAGGGATGTTTAATAGTGACAGTAAGAGCATTTCCACACACACAATGAGAAGGGAACTTAAGGGATTGGGACTAAACAGCTATGTAGCCTTAAGAAAACCACTCGTCAGTGAGGCTAACCGGCAAAAACGGCTTCAATTTGCTAGGGAGCATAAAGATTGGACTCTGGAGCAATGGAAGAAGGTCATGTGGTCTGATGAGTCCAGATTTACCCTGTTCCAGAGTGATGGGCGCATCAGGGTAAGAAGAGAGGCGGCAGAAGTGATGCACCCATCATGCCTAGTGCCTACCGGACAAGCCCGTGGGGGCAGTGCTGGGATTCGGGGATTGCTGCAGTCGGTCAGGTCTAGGTTCAGCAACGTCATGTGCCCAGAGAATGAGGTCAGCTGACTACCTGAATATACTGAACCACCAGGTTACTCCATCGATGGATTTTTTCTTCCCTGATGGCACGGGCGTATTCCAAGATGACAATGCCAGGATTCATCGGGCTCAGATTGTGGAAGAGCTTCAGGGAGCACGAGACGTCATTTTCACACATGGATTGGCCACCACAGAGTCCAGACCTGAACCCCATTGAGAATCTTTGGGATGTGCTGGAGAAGACTTTGTGCAGTGGTCCAAATCTCCCATCATCAATACAAGATCTTGGGAGAAAAATTAATGCAACTCTGGACAGAAATAAATGTTGTGACATTGCAGAAGCTCGTGGAAACAAGAGAATGTGCCGTAATCAGAGCTAAAGGCGCTACAACCAAATATTACAGTGTGTGACCTTTTTTTTGGCCAGGCAGTATATATGTATATATATACTTAACAAAAATATAAATGCAACACTTTTGTTTTTGCTCCCATTTTTCATGAGCTGAACTCAAAGATCTAAGATTTTGTCTATGTACACAAAAGGCCTTTCTCTCTCAAATACCAACATTCCACAGGCCACAATGAACGACCTGATCAACTCTATGTGAAGGAGATGTGTTGCACTGCGTGAGGCAAATGGTGGTCAAACCAGATACTGACCCCCTCGGACCCCCCCAATACAGTAAAACTGCACATTTTAGAGTGGCCTTTTATTGTGGCCAGCGTAAGGCACACCTGTGCAATAATCAAGCTGTCTAATCAGCATCTTGATATGCCACACCTGTGAGGTGGATGGATTATCTCAGCAAATGAGAAGTGCTCACTAACACAGATTTAGACAAATTTGTGAACAATATTTGAGAGAAAAGGGCCTTTTGTGTACATACACAAAGTCTTAGATCTTTGAGTTCAGCTCATGAAAAATTGGAGCAAAAACAAAAGTGTTGCATTTATATTTTTGTTCAGTGTATGTCAGTGGCGGCTGCTGGTCTTTCAAAGAGGGGAAGCTCATTGTTGGCTTACATCATAAAATTTGTAAATTTATTTATACATAAATTCTGCCCTCAGTTCCTGTTCAAGAAAATGACCTGAAATGGGTTACAGCAGTTTGTCTTTCAACTTCACTCGCAAAATCCACGATGGAACTGAAGCTCCCAGTGATTAAGTGACGGTGTAGATCTCAAACTAGCGGTCAATCGAAACGGGATTCAGCCTTTCGACTGATCCTCCAATCATCTTGCAGAAGCTCCGCGTCCAGACCCGCCCACAGCTCCATTCACCCCCAGAGACACTCAGCGTCCGGGGGCGGGACAAAATCGTGGCATTTATCCAATGACCGGCGAGTTTCGAAGCAATGAAAAGAAACGTTCCATACAGTCCCATTAAAGTGAAGAGACGCTCAGCTTCTGCGGGTAAATGCATCGACGCTACGGGAATGTATGAGAAGTTCCAGTCAGTGGATTTGTGATAAGTATCTGATTCTGAACCAACTCGTCTTCACGATGAACGTGTTCTAATGCATTTGTAGTGAATGAAATGTTAACACAAATATTTAACCATTTAATTTTTGACATTTTAGGGGAAGCCGAGCTTCCCTTGCAGTCTTAGAGAAATTGCCATATATATACATACCTCAGTGAAACTGAAAGTCACTGATTACACTCCAACTTAAAAAAAAAAAGTAAAATATAAAACAAAAAATGCTTCATTTACTTTTTGTTCCTAAGAACTTCTAGAGGTGGCAGTAATTGTGGAGATTGTATCTTTTATATTCTTACTCTGAAGAGCAGAAGCGACATCCTCATGTTTCATCTTCTTCAGATAAAACAGCGTCATATTAAGAACATCCTCTCTCAGATGAAACTCCTCCTCCTTCGTCTTGGTCCCGTAATAGTCTGTGTTTTCTTTTCTCAGAAATGTTTTGAACATTTTCAGGTCATGCTTTACAAACCCAATGATCATCGTCTCCACATCCTTAAAACAAAACAAAGTTTACAGTTTTTATAAAATCATTAAATTATTCATTTATAATGATTATTTGAGGTGATGGCAATAAATCACCAAATCAACAATATATTGCTGTTCTGCTGCATTTGGGCCAAGACAGCCTGTCATCAGTGATGGAACAAAGAATTCTGAATTTCTACCAGCAAAGTCTAACAAAAAATGTTATAAGAAAATGTGAAGCAAAAACACGACCTAAAGCACATGAGTAATTAAACCACAGAAAGGTTATATAAGGATAAAGTTAAAGTCCCACATTAACACTACAGAAATGTACTGTTACGTTGCACAAAATCCTAAATGCAGGGGTGCTAGTAACTGTCACATGTTCTTATCATTAAATGTCCCTAATATTTTCAAAAACAGCTAATTATTTTTTATGTCCTTTACTATGTCATGACTACATGAAGAAATGTTCAGATGAGATTCTCTGTGGTGTTGATGTTGTAAATGAAAGATTAATAAAAATATAATTTATATTTCTTACATTAAAGATGTTGAAGAGAAAATCCTTGATCTTCTTCTGTAGCTTTTTATCAGATTTTTGGTCCATGCTGTCAAAATAAATTCAGTACAGATTTTATAACCAGCAGCTTAAACTGAAGTGTTCAAATCTAAATTCGTCTTGGACTCAATGTGCAGTAAAAAAAATAGAAAGCTTTCAGTTTTTTAAATTTTTATTTTAACTATTTCCATTACAAACATCCAGTTCCCTGTGACTCCTTAGAAAACTGCACTGCAATTGTGACTTTAAGTTCAGACTTAAGTCCACAATTCTTGTTTCCTACTGCTGTTTTTTTGGACTTTATCATCTAAGACCTGTTAGTGTTTGTTAGTCTTTAATTCGTCTTAATTACTGTGTTCAAATGTTATAACTATTATTTGATAATGAGGGAGTGCTTGGTTATCAAAGTTAAGTTTTGGAAAAACGTTTACACTTCTGGTTTTGCTTTCCTAGCCTAAAATTTTATTTAATAAAGGAAAGACGTTTTAAAACATCAACCATTATTGCCTCTTTAGAAGAAACAACTGCAATCAGAGGCTTTAGATAACTGAAAATCAGCTTTTAATATTGCTTTAAGTGAAACGTCATTAGCAAGCAATGAAATTATCTGAACTGCACCTGTAGTCCCAAACTGAAATCAAAATGAAACAATATTTTAAGAAGCTAACAGTGCAAGACCGGCTTCACCAAAACAACATATAAAGGCGCTTCACTTCTGTAACTGTGTGGTAACTTTCAAAGAAATATTTCATTAATATCAGGAGATACAGAGGAACTAATTATTAGTGCATTATTATGCATTCTTACTATTTCATATTATTATTATTATTGTTTTGTTATTATTATTATCATTATGATTATTATTGTTGTTATTTCAAACTTTTTCACAGCTAATAAATGAATTTTTGGTTTCTAAAGACGCCCCTGATAATAAGGATGATGATAATTATTAAAAGATAAATCAGTACCTTCTGTGAGATGATCTTCCATCATTAGAACTGATTGGCTGTTGCACTGACCGCTGACTGGATGCAGGTGAGATTGATCTTTCCTCGCTTCCACTAAAACCAGACAAACATCTAATTAGTAAATAAATCAAAAATCGAATAAAGCAAAAGTCTTTCTTAATCTCAGTGTTTATTAAAGAATTAGGCAGCAAATAAAAACTAATGTGGTAAATTATTTTATAAAATAGTAAATAAAAAGGATGAACTATTAAACTAGCCAGAGAGCTAAAAAGGACAGAGGTCAACATGAGAACTTTCACTGGATGATTTTTACACTGAATGAGTTCAGCTCAAAAAATTAAAAAAATCTTTTACACAAACAGAACTCAATTTAAACATAAAACATTTCAAATGCCTGATAGAAGAAAGTTTCTGCTGTCAAGGTCCAACAAATTCAAGGACAGTTTGTCAGTGTGATCATGTTTTATGGTAAGGTGAGACCAACATAGAGCTTTTTGTCAACAAACACCAGAGGTGGGTTTGGTACACAAGAACAGCTATGCAGAAAGGTACTTCATCACCACTGTGAAGCATGGTAATTGTTGGTATGTGGTCAAAACCTTCCCTCACCCAACCTTGAAACATTGTTATGAACTTGGCGCAATGCTCAGAAAGGGGGAGAGACAGGCCACCTCACCCCCATTCTTACACAACCGTCCTAGTTTAACTACACCTGAATCAGTATATAAAGGGGGAAAGTCGCTGGCACTGGCAGGAGCTCAGCCGTGGGACAGCGAGCATCGCCCGGCATTTCTGGGTTAAGTTGATCTCCTGCCAGAGCTGAAGGGGCTTCCCAGTTGATGAGAGGTGGGTGATGATAGCTTCATCAAGGGTGTATATACGCTTTGCAGGTAGTTTTAGGTTGTATGTAAAACTATTGTGCATTATAAAAAAGCTATTATAATCACGAATCAAGCGTGCCTGCTGTCTGACTCCTGAAAGTAAAAAATTGTGAATCATCCATAATAAAACATGTTGAACTTTATTCTTCGACCTCATTATTGATTCCAGAAAGCTTCTGTCATATTTTGAGATTGTTTTCAGATCTTACTTAATCATTGTTTTGTTCAAGTAAAACACGTTGTGGTTGGTAGAACATGGTGTGGTTGGTAGAACATGGTGTGGTTGGTAGAACATGGTGTGGATGGTAGAACATGGTGTGGATGGTAGACCGTGGTGTGGTAATTAGAACATGGTGTGGGTGGTAGAACATGGTGTGGTTGGTAGAACATGGTGTGGTTAGTAGAACATGGTGTGGTTGGTAGAACGTGGTGTGGTAATTAGAACATGGTGTGGTTGGTAGAACGTGGTGTGGTTGGTAGAACATGGTGTGGTTAGTAGAACATGGTGTGGTTGGTAGAACGTGGTGTGGTAATTAGAACATGGTGTGGATGGTAGAACATGGTGTGGTTAGTAGATCATGGTGAGGGTGGTAGAACATGGTGTGGATGGTAGAACATGGTGTGGATGGTAGAACGTGGTGTGGTAATTAGAACATGGTGTGGATGGTAGAACATGGTGTGGTTGGTAGAACGTGGTGTGGTTAGTAGAACATGGTGTGGGTGGTAGAACGTGGTGTGGTAATTAGAACATGGTGTGGATGGTAGAACATGGTGTGGTTGGTAGAACATGGTGTGGTTGGTAGAACGTGGTGTGGTAATTAGAACATGGTGTGGATGGTAGAACATGGTGTGGTTAGTAGATCATGGTGAGGGTGGTAGAACATGGTGTGGATGGTAGAACATGGTGTGGGTGGTAGAACATGGTGTGGTAATTAGAACATGGTGAGGATGGTAGAACATGGTGTGGGTGGTAGAACGTGGTGTGGTAATTAGAACATGGTGTGGATGGTAGAACATGGTGTGGATGGTAGAACATGGTGTGGTTAGTAGAACATGGTGTGGTTGGTAGAACATGGTGTGGTTAGTAGAACACGGTGTGGTTGGTAGAACATGGTGTGGTTGGTAGAACATGGTGTGGTTAGTAGAACATGGTGTGGATGGTAGAACGTGGTGTGGTAATTAGAACATGGTGAGGATGGTAGAACATGGTGTGGTTGGTAGAACGTGGTGTGGTAATTAGAACATGGTGTGGATGGTAGAACATGGTGTGGTTGGTAGAACATGGTGTGGTTAGTAGAACATGGTGTGGTTGGTAGAACGTGGTGTGGTAAATAGAACATGGTGTGGATGGTAGAACATGGTGTGGATGGTAGAACATGGTGTGGTTAGTAGAACATGGTGTGGGTGGTAGAACGTGGTGTGGTAATTAGAACATGGTGAGGATGGTAGAACATGGTGTGGTTGGTAGAACGTGGTGTGGTAATTAGAACATGGTGTGGGTGGTAGAACATGGTGTGGTTAGTAAAACATGGTGTGGTTGGTAGAACGTGGTGTGGTAATTAGAACATGGTGTGGTTGGTAGAACATGGTGTGGTTAGTAAACATGGTGTGGTTGGTAGAACGTGGTGTGGTTGGTAGAACGTGGTGTGGTAATTAGAACATGGTGAGGATGGTAGAACATGGTGTGGTTAGTAGAACATGGTGTGGTAATTAGAACATGGTGAGGATGGTAGAACATGGTGTGGTTGGTAGAACATGGTGTGGTAAGTAGAACATGGTGTGGTTAGTAGAACATGGTGTGGTTGGTAGAACGTGGTGTGGTTGGTAGAACGTGGTGTGGTAATTAGAACATGGTGAGGATGGTAGAACATGGTGTGGTTGGTAGAACGTGGTGTGGTTGGTAGAACGTGGTGTGGTAATTAGAACATGGTGAGGATGGTAGAACATGGTGTGGATGGTAGAACATGGTGTGGTTAGTAGAACATGGTGTGGTTGGTAGAACGTGGTGTGGTAATTAGAACATGGTGTGGGTGGTGATTAATAGAACATGGTATAGTAGAATAGTGGTTAGTGGTAATAAGTCAGTACCTTTTCTGAGATGTTCCTCCTGCTTTAAATTTGAAAGGTGGGGCCATTGACTGGTCACTCTTCATGAATACACCGCTGGATGCTGTAGAGGAGGGTCTGTCTTCACCCTCACTAGATACCACAGAGAGAAGAGAAGAGGTAACCAAAATAAAGGGTTCATAATTAAGAATGTAATCTTTATAGGTAATTAGTTTAGTTTACATAAAAAAAAACTTTGTGCAGGAGGTAGAACATGGTGTGGTGGTTAGTAGAACTTTGTGTGGTTAGTAGAACATGGTGTGGTTGGTAGAACGTGGTGTGGTAATTAGAACATGGTGTGGGTGGTAGAACATGGTGTGGTTAGTAGAACATGGTGTGGTTAGTAGAACATGGTGTGGTAATTAGAACATGGTGTGGTTAGTAGAACATGGTGTGGTTGGTAGAACGTGGTGTGGTAATTAGAACATGGTGAGGATGGTAGAACATGGTGTGGTTGGTAGAACGTGGTGTGGTTGGTAGAACGTGGTGTGGTTGGTAGAACGTGGTGTGGTAATTAGAACATGGTGTGGTTGGTAGAACATGGTGTGGTTAGTAGAACATGGTGTGGTGTGTAGAACGTGGTGTGGTAATTAGAACATGGTGAGGATGGTAGAACATGGTGTGGTTGGTAGAACATGGTGTGGTTAGTAGAACATGGTGTGGTTGGTAGAACATGGTGTGGTTGGTAGAACATGGTGTGGTTAGTAGAACATGGTGTGGTAATTAGAACATGGTGAGGATGGTAGAACATGGTGTGGTTGGTAGAACGTGGTGTGGTAATTAGAACATGGTGTGGTTAGTAGAACATGGTGTGGTTGGTAGAACGTGGTGTGGTAATTAGAACATGGTGTGGTTGGTAGAACGTGGTGTGGTTGGTAGAACGTGGTGTGGTAATTCGAACATGGTGAGGATGGTAGAACATGGTGTGGTTGGTAGAACATGGTGTGGTTGGTAGAACATGGTGTGGTTAGTAGAACATGGTGTGGTTGGTAGAACGTGGTGTGGTTGGTAGAACGTGGTGTGGTAATTAGAACATGGTGAGGATGGTAGAACATGGTGTGGTTGGTAGAACATGGTGTGGTTGGTAGAACATGGTGTGGTTAGTAGAACATAGTGTGGTTGGTAGAACGTGGTGTGGTAATTAGAACATGGTGAGGATGGTAGAACATGGTGTGGTTGGTAGAACGTGGTGTGGTAATTAGAACATGGTGAGGATGGTAGAACATGGTGTGGTTGGTAGAACGTGGTGTGGTTGGTAGAACGTGGTGTGGTAATTAGAACATGGTGTGGATGGTAGAACATGGTGTGGTTGGTAGAACATGGTGTGGTTAGTAGAACATGGTGTGGTTGGTAGAACGTGGTGTGGTAATTAGAACATGGTGAGGATGGTAGAACATGGTGTGGTTGGTAGAACATGGTGTGGTTGGTAGAACATGGTGTGGTTAGTAGAACATGGTGTGGTTGGTAGAACGTGGTGTGGTAATTAGAACATGGTGTGGATGGTAGAACATGGTGTGGTTGGTAGAACATGGTGTGGTTGGTAGAACATGGTGTGGTTAGTAGAACATGGTGTGGTTGGTAGAACGTGGTGTGGTAATTAGAACATGGTGAGGATGGTAGAACATGGTGTGGTTGGTAGAACATGGTGTGGTTGGTAGAACATGGTGTGGTTAGTAGAACATGGTGTGGTTAGTAGAACGTGGTGTGGTAATTAGAACATGGTGTGGATGGTAGAACATGGTGTGGTTGGTAGAACGTGGTGTGGTTAGTAGAACATGGTGTGGGTGGTAGAACGTGGTGTGGTAATTAGAACATGGTGTGGATGGTAGAACATGGTGTGGTTGGTAGAACATGGTGTGGTTGGTAGAACGTGGTGTGGTAATTAGAACATGGTGTGGATGGTAGAACATGGTGTGGTTAGTAGATCATGGTGAGGGTGGTAGAACATGGTGTGGATGGTAGAACATGGTGTGGGTGGTAGAACATGGTGTGGTAATTAGAACATGGTGAGGATGGTAGAACATGGTGTGGGTGGTAGAACGTGGTGTGGTAATTAGAACATGGTGTGGATGGTAGAACATGGTGTGGATGGTAGAACATGGTGTGGTTAGTAGAACATGGTGTGGTTGGTAGAACATGGTGTGGTTAGTAGAACACGGTGTGGTTGGTAGAACATGGTGTGGTTGGTAGAACATGGTGTGGTTAGTAGAACATGGTGTGGATGGTAGAACGTGGTGTGGTAATTAGAACATGGTGAGGATGGTAGAACATGGTGTGGTTGGTAGAACGTGGTGTGGTAATTAGAACATGGTGTGGATGGTAGAACATGGTGTGGTTGGTAGAACATGGTGTGGTTAGTAGAACATGGTGTGGTTGGTAGAACGTGGTGTGGTAAATAGAACATGGTGTGGATGGTAGAACATGGTGTGGATGGTAGAACATGGTGTGGTTAGTAGAACATGGTGTGGGTGGTAGAACGTGGTGTGGTAATTAGAACATGGTGAGGATGGTAGAACATGGTGTGGTTGGTAGAACGTGGTGTGGTAATTAGAACATGGTGTGGGTGGTAGAACATGGTGTGGTTAGTAAAACATGGTGTGGTTGGTAGAACGTGGTGTGGTAATTAGAACATGGTGTGGTTGGTAGAACATGGTGTGGTTAGTAAACATGGTGTGGTTGGTAGAACGTGGTGTGGTTGGTAGAACGTGGTGTGGTAATTAGAACATGGTGAGGATGGTAGAACATGGTGTGGTTAGTAGAACATGGTGTGGTAATTAGAACATGGTGAGGATGGTAGAACATGGTGTGGTTGGTAGAACATGGTGTGGTAAGTAGAACATGGTGTGGTTAGTAGAACATGGTGTGGTTGGTAGAACGTGGTGTGGTTGGTAGAACGTGGTGTGGTAATTAGAACATGGTGAGGATGGTAGAACATGGTGTGGTTGGTAGAACGTGGTGTGGTTGGTAGAACGTGGTGTGGTAATTAGAACATGGTGAGGATGGTAGAACATGGTGTGGATGGTAGAACATGGTGTGGTTAGTAGAACATGGTGTGGTTGGTAGAACGTGGTGTGGTAATTAGAACATGGTGTGGGTGGTGATTAATAGAACATGGTATAGTAGAATAGTGGTTAGTGGTAATAAGTCAGTACCTTTTCTGAGATGTTCCTCCTGCTTTAAATTTGAAAGGTGGGGCCATTGACTGGTCACTCTTCATGAATACACCGCTGGATGCTGTAGAGGAGGGTCTGTCTTCACCCTCACTAGATACCACAGAGAGAAGAGAAGAGGTAACCAAAATAAAGGGTTCATAATTAAGAATGTAATCTTTATAGGTAATTAGTTTAGTTTACATAAAAAAAAACTTTGTGCAGGAGGTAGAACATGGTGTGGTGGTTAGTAGAACTTTGTGTGGTTAGTAGAACATGGTGTGGTTGGTAGAACGTGGTGTGGTAATTAGAACATGGTGTGGGTGGTAGAACATGGTGTGGTTAGTAGAACATGGTGTGGTTAGTAGAACATGGTGTGGTAATTAGAACATGGTGTGGTTAGTAGAACATGGTGTGGTTGGTAGAACGTGGTGTGGTAATTAGAACATGGTGAGGATGGTAGAACATGGTGTGGTTGGTAGAACGTGGTGTGGTTGGTAGAACGTGGTGTGGTTGGTAGAACGTGGTGTGGTAATTAGAACATGGTGTGGTTGGTAGAACATGGTGTGGTTAGTAGAACATGGTGTGGTGTGTAGAACGTGGTGTGGTAATTAGAACATGGTGAGGATGGTAGAACATGGTGTGGTTGGTAGAACATGGTGTGGTTAGTAGAACATGGTGTGGTTGGTAGAACATGGTGTGGTTGGTAGAACATGGTGTGGTTAGTAGAACATGGTGTGGTAATTAGAACATGGTGAGGATGGTAGAACATGGTGTGGTTGGTAGAACGTGGTGTGGTAATTAGAACATGGTGTGGTTAGTAGAACATGGTGTGGTTGGTAGAACGTGGTGTGGTAATTAGAACATGGTGTGGTTGGTAGAACGTGGTGTGGTTGGTAGAACGTGGTGTGGTAATTCGAACATGGTGAGGATGGTAGAACATGGTGTGGTTGGTAGAACATGGTGTGGTTGGTAGAACATGGTGTGGTTAGTAGAACATGGTGTGGTTGGTAGAACGTGGTGTGGTTGGTAGAACGTGGTGTGGTAATTAGAACATGGTGAGGATGGTAGAACATGGTGTGGTTGGTAGAACATGGTGTGGTTAGTAGAACATAGTGTGGTTGGTAGAACGTGGTGTGGTAATTAGAACATGGTGAGGATGGTAGA
This sequence comes from Trichomycterus rosablanca, assembly GCF_030014385.1. Taxonomy (NCBI): domain Eukaryota; kingdom Metazoa; phylum Chordata; class Actinopteri; order Siluriformes; family Trichomycteridae; genus Trichomycterus; species Trichomycterus rosablanca. Next base: position 1,376,402 of record NC_085998.1, read on the forward strand.
ACATGGTGTGGTTGGTAGAACGTGGTGTGGTAATTAGAACATGGTGAGGATGGTAGAACATGGTGTGGTTGGTAGAACGTGGTGTGGTTGGTAGAACGTGGTGTGGTAATTAGAACATGGTGTGGATGGTAGAACATGGTGTGGTTGGTAGAACATGGTGTGGTTAGTAGAACATGGTGTGGTTGGTAGAACGTGGTGTGGTAATTAGAACATGGTGAGGATGGTAGAACATGGTGTGGTTGGTAGAACATGGTGTGGTTGGTAGAACATGGTGTGGTTAGTAGAACATGGTGTGGTTGGTAGAACGTGGTGTGGTAATTAGAACATGGTGTGGTTAGTGGAACATGGTGTGGTTGGTAGAACGTGGTGTGGTTAGTAGAACATGGTGTGGTTGGTAGAACGTGGTGTGGTAATTAGAACATGGTAAGGATGGTAGAACATGGTGTGGTTGGTAGAACGTGGTGTGGTTGGTAGAACGTGGTGTGGTAATTAGAACATGGTGAGAATGGTAGAACATGGTGTGGTTGGTAGAACGTGGTGTGGTAATTAGAACATGGTGTGGGTGGTAGAACATGGTGTGGTTAGTAGAACATGGTGTGGTTAGTAGAACATGGTGTGGTAATTAGAACATGGTGTGGTTAGTAGAACATGGTGTGGTTGGTAGAACGTGGTGTGGTAATTAGAACATGGTGAGGATGGTAGAACATGGTGTGGTTGGTAGAACGTGGTGTGGTTGGTAGAACGTGGTGTGGTTGGTAGAACGTGGTGTGGTAATTAGAACATGGTGTGGTTGGTAGAACATGGTGTGGTTAGTAGAACATGGTGTGGTGTGTAGAACGTGGTGTGGTAATTAGAACATGGTGAGGATGGTAGAACATGGTGTGGTTGGTAGAACATGGTGTGGTTAGTAGAACATGGTGTGGTTGGTAGAACATGGTGTGGTTGGTAGAACATGGTGTGGTTAGTAGAACATGGTGTGGTAATTAGAACATGGTGAGGATGGTAGAACATGGTGTGGTTGGTAGAACGTGGTGTGGTAATTAGAACATGGTGTGGTTAGTAGAACATGGTGTGGTTGGTAGAACGTGGTGTGGTAATTAGAACATGGTGTGGTTGGTAGAACGTGGTGTGGTTGGTAGAACGTGGTGTGGTAATTCGAACATGGTGAGGATGGTAGAACATGGTGTGGTTGGTAGAACATGGTGTGGTTGGTAGAACATGGTGTGGTTAGTAGAACATGGTGTGGTTGGTAGAACGTGGTGTGGTTGGTAGAACGTGGTGTGGTAATTAGAACATGGTGAGGATGGTAGAACATGGTGTGGTTGGTAGAACATGGTGTGGTTAGTAGAACATAGTGTGGTTGGTAGAACGTGGTGTGGTAATTAGAACATGGTGAGGATGGTAGAACATGGTGTGGTTGGTAGAACGTGGTGTGGTAATTAGAACATGGTGAGGATGGTAGAACATGGTGTGGTTGGTAGAACGTGGTGTGGTTGGTAGAACGTGGTGTGGTAATTAGAACATGGTGTGGATGGTAGAACATGGTGTGGTTGGTAGAACATGGTGTGGTTAGTAGAACATGGTGTGGTTGGTAGAACGTGGTGTGGTAATTAGAACATGGTGAGGATGGTAGAACATGGTGTGGTTGGTAGAACATGGTGTGGTTGGTAGAACATGGTGTGGTTAGTAGAACATGGTGTGGTTGGTAGAACGTGGTGTGGTAATTAGAACATGGTGTGGTTAGTGGAACATGGTGTGGTTGGTAGAACGTGGTGTGGTTAGTAGAACATGGTGTGGTTGGTAGAACGTGGTGTGGTAATTAGAACATGGTAAGGATGGTAGAACATGGTGTGGTTGGTAGAACGTGGTGTGGTTGGTAGAACGTGGTGTGGTAATTAGAACATGGTGAGAATGGTAGAACATGGTGTGGTTGGTAGAACGTGGTGTGGTAATTAGAACATGGTGTGGTTAGTAGAACATGGTGTGGTTGGTAGAACGTGGTGTGGTAATTAGAACATGGTGAGGATGGTAGAACATGGTGTGGTTGGTAGAACATGGTGTGGTTAGTAGAACATGGTGTGGTTGGTAGAACATGGTGTGGTTGGTAGAACATGGTGTGGTTAGTAGAACATGGTGTTGTAATTAGAACATGGTGAGGATGGTAGAACATGGTGTGGTTAGTAGAACATGGTGTGGTTGGTAGAACGTGGTGTGGTAATTAGAACATGGTGAGGATGGTAGAACATGGTGTGGTTGGTAGAACGTGGTGTGGTAATTAGAACATGGTGAGGATGGTAGAACATGGTGTGGTTGGTAGAACATGGTGTGGTTAGTAGAACATGGTGTGGTTGGTAGAACGTGGTGTTGTAATTAGAACATGGTGAGGATGGTAGAACATGGTGTGGTAACCAAAATAGAGGTTCATAATTAAGAATGTAATCTTTATAGGTAATTAGTTTAGTTTACATAAAAAAAAACTTTGTGCAGGAGGTAGAACATGGTGTGGTGGTTAGTAGAACTTTGTGTGGTTAGTAGAACATGGTGTGGTTGGTAGAACGTGGTGTGGTAATTAGAACATGGTGTGGGTGGTAGAACATGGTGTGGTTAGTAGAACATGGTGTGGTTGGTAGAACGTGGTGTGGTAATTAAAACATGGTGTGGGTGGTAGAACATGGTGTGGTTAGTAGAACATGGTGTGGGTGGTAGAACGTGGTGTGGTAATTAGAACATGGTGAGGATGGTAGAACATGGTGTGGTTGGTAGAACGTGGTGTGGTAATTAGAACATGGTGAGGATGGTAGAACATGGTGTGGGTGGTAGAACATGGTGTGGTTGGTAGAACATGGTGAGGATGGTAGAACATGGTGTGGTTGGTAGAACATGGTGTGGTTGGTAGAATGTGGTGTGGTAATTAGAACATGGTGAGGATGATAGAACATGGTGTGGATGGTAGAACATGGTGTGGTTGGTAGAACATGGTGTGGTTAGTAGAACATGGTGTGGTTGGTAGAACGTGGTGTGGTAATTAGAACATGGTGAGGATGGTAGAACATGGTGTGGTTGGTAGAACGTGGTGTGGTAATTAGAACATGGTGAGGATGGTAGAACATGGTGTGGGTGGTAGAACATGGTGTGGTTGGTAGAACGTGGTGTGGTAATTAGAACATGGTGTGGTTAGTAGAACATGGTGTGGTTGGTAGAACGTGGTGTGGTAATTAGAACATGGTGTGGGTGGTGATTAATAGAACATGGTGAGGATGGTAGAACATGGTGTGGTTGGTAGAACATGGTGTGGTTGGTAGAACATGGTGTGGTTGGTAGAACGTGGTGTGGTAATTAGAACATGGTGTGGGTGGTGATTAATAGAACATGGTGAGGATGGTAGAACATGGTGTGGTTGGTAGAACATGGTGAGAATGGTAGAACATGGTGAGGATGGTAGAACATGATGTGGATGGTAGAACATGGTGTGGATGGTAGAACATGGTGAGGATGGTAGAACATGGTGTGGATGGTAGAACATGGTGTGGTTGGTAGAACGTGGTGTGGTAATTAGAACATGGTGTGGGTGGTAGAACATGGTGAGGATGGTAGAACATGATGTGGATGGTAGAACATGGTGTGGATGGTAGAACATGGTGAGGATGGTAGAACATGGTGAGGATGGTAGAACATGATGTGGATGGTAGAACATGGTGTGGATGGTAGAACATGGTGAGGATGGTAGAACATGATGTGGATGGTAGAACATGGTGTGGATGGTAGAACATGGTGAGGATGGTAGAACATGGTGAGGATGGTAGAACATGATGTGGATGGTAGAACATGGTGTGGATGGTAGAACATGGTGAGGATGGTAGAACATGGTGTGGTTAGTAGAACATGGTGTGGTTGGTAGAACGTGGTGTGGTAATTAGAACATGGTGTGGGTGGTGATTAATAGAACATGGTATAGTAGAATAGTGGTTAGTGGTAATAAGTCAGTACCTTTTCTGAGATGTTCCTCCTGCTTTAAATTTGAAAGGTGGGGCCATTGACTGGTCACTCTTCATGAATACACCGCTGGATGCTGTAGAGGAGGGTCTGTCTTCACCCTCACTAGATACCACAGAGAGAAGAGAAGAGGTAACCAAAATAAAGGGTTCATAATTAAGAATGTAATCTTTATAGGTAATTAGTTTAGTTTACATAAAAAAAAACTTTGTGCAGGAGGTAGAACATGGTGTGGTGGTTAGTAGAACTTTGTGTGGTTAGTAGAACATGGTGTGGTTGGTAGAACGTGGTGTGGTAATTAGAACATGGTGTGGGTGGTAGAACATGGTGTGGTTAGTAGAACATGGTGTGGTTGGTAGAACGTGGTGTGGTAATTAGAACATGGTGTGGTTAGTAGAACATGGTGTGGTTGGTAGAACGTGGTGTGGTTGGTAGAACATGGTGTGGTTGGTAGAACATGGTAAGGTTGGTAGAACATGGTGTTGTTAGTAGAACATTGTGTGGTGTGTAGAACATGGTGTGGTTGGTAGAACATGGTGTGGATGGTAGAACATGGTGAGGATGGTAGAACATGGTGTGGATGGTAGAACATGGTGAGGATGGTAAAACATGGTGTGGATGGTAGAACATGGTGAGGATGGTAAAACATGGTGAGGATGGTAAAACATGGTGAGGATGGTAGAACATGGTGTGGATGGTAGAACATGGTGTGGATGGTAGAACATGGTGAGGATGGTAGAACATGGTGTGGATGGTAGAACATGGTGAGGATGGTAAAACATGGTGTGGATGGTAGAACATGGTGAGGATGGTAAAACATGGTGAGGATGGTAGAACATGGTGAGGATGGTAAAACATGGTGTGGATGGTAGAACATGGTGTGGATGGTAGAACATGGTGAGGATGGTAGAACATGGTGTGGATGGTAGAACATGGTGAGGATGGTAAAACATGGTGTGGATGGTAGAACATGGTGAGGATGGTAAAACATGGTGAGGATGGTAGAACATGGTGAGGATGGTAGAACATGATGATGATGGTAGAACATGGTGAGGATGGTAGAACATGGTGTGGATGGTAAAACATGGTGTGGATGGTAGAACATGGTGAGGATGGTAAAACATGGTGAGGATGGTAGAACATGGTGAGGATGGTAGAACATGATGATGATGGTAGAACATGGTGTGGGTAGTAGAACATGATGTAGGTGGTGATAAGTCAGTACCTCCTCTGAGATGTTTTTCCATCATTAAAGTTATCAGGGGGGTCCATTGACTGGTCACTCTTCATGGATACATCACTGGGGGATCTGTCATCATCTTCACTAAATACCACAAAGAAAAGAGAAGAGGTAACCAACATAACGGTTCAAGATGATGAATTTAATCTTTATAGGTAATTAGTTTAGTATATACAGTCCCCTCCAAAAGTATTGGAACAGTGAGGCCAATCCCTTTATTTTTGCTGTAGACTGAAACATTTGGGTTTGACATTAAAAGATGAATATGAGACAAAAGATCAACATTTCAGCTTTTATTTCCAGGTATTTACATCTGGATCTGATACACAGTTCAGAAGATAGCACCTTATGTCTGAACCCACCCATTTTTCTTGTGAGCAAAAGTATTGGAACATGTGACTGTCAGGTGTGTTTTGTTACCCAGGTGTGTCCTGTTACATTGATTATTTAAACAATAAATAGCGCTGAACGTCTACGCTCAGTTTCAGATTTGGGTTTTGCCTGTGCAGACTGTGCATTTATAGTTAGAGGAGTAACCAGCATGAAAACCAGAGAGCTGTCTATGGGTGAAAAACAAGCAATTGTGAAGTTGAGAGAAGATGGAAAATCAATCAGAGCCATTGCACAAATATTGGCCATAGCCAGTACAACCATTTGGAACGTCCTGAAGAAGAAAGTCGTCACTGGTGTACTCAGTAACAGATGTGGAACAGGTAGACGCAGGAAAACAACAGTAGTTGATGACAGAAACATTGTGCGAGCTGTAAATAAAGACCCTAAAACAACTGTTAGTGACATCAGCAACAACCTCCAGAGGGCAGGAGTGAAGGTATCACAATCTACTGTTCACAGAAGACTTAATGAACAAAAGTACAGAGGCTTCACCAGAAGAGAAAGAGAGAAAATGAATGAGGCGAGGCGCGAACCCCGGTCGCCTGCGTGCAAGCCAGTCGCTCTAGCCGCCGCGCTATTTAGGCGCTGAAGAAACAAGAGAAAAAGGACGCTTATCAAGCGCCGATGTGAGAACGCCTCGGGAATAAAACTTCCCAAAGGAAAAAGCCCCGATGAAACGGGACGCGGAACGGGATCAGCGGCAACCTCGGGACAGAATAAAAAAGAGAGAACAGGTAATGTCACTTATGCGGATTCGAACCAGAGCTGCAGGCTTCCCAAGCGAGCGCTCAACCTGTCGCGCCACCCTGTCGCGCCACCCTGTGGTTCACGAAACCAGTAACACTGAACAGTGTAAGCGCTAAGAAACCGGCACGTAGCAGCCACACTGCAGCTTGCTGCTTACCGCACCGTTAGCGCTAATGCTAACGAAGAGAAACAATAACAGCGAGAGGGCTGTACGGCGTCGCACCACACTTTCCCTAATCGGAAAGAAAGCAAAAGGCTATCTACCTCGGCCTTGCAGCCTACACACCCAACCGACCTTGAGCCGCCTGGGCTAACTGTCTGGCCCTGGAAAAAGTGTGGACGAGCCATTAAGGAGAAAGACAACAAAAGGTGCGACACCCGCTGCTGTGCAGAGCTGGCTTAAATAAGCCAGCCCACAGCTGCGGGTGATCAGCCCTAATTGGAAGGCCTGTTATTTAAGGTCTTCCTTTGCTGAGCTCTGTAATGCCTGCTTCGCCTGGAACCCGGGGTAGGTTCACCAGCTACCACAGGCACCCTAATACCCAAAACAAACACCAACTGAAAGAGGCTGCAGTAAAAGCCTGGAAAAACATCACTAAAGAAGAATGCAAAAGTTTAGTGATGTCAGTGGGTCAGAGGCTTGAGGCAAGTAAATGCAAGCAAAGGATTTGCAACTAAATATTAAGTCTTATTCACTTTAATCTGTTTTAAGTTTATTTGTCCCAGTACTTTTGCTCACAAGAAAAATGGGTGGGTTCAGACAAAAGGTGCTATCTTCTGAACTGTGTATCAGATCCAGATGTAAATACCTGGAAATAAAAGCTGAAATGTTGATCTTTTGTCTCATATTCATCTTTTAATGTCAAACCCAAATGTTTTCAGTCTACAGCAAAAATAAAGGGACTGGCCTCACTGTTCCAATACTTTTGGAGGGGACTGTACATACATATGAACTATTTGGTCTCTTTATATTTATATTATGTTAGGACGCTTACTCATGAGAAGTGGGAAAACCGCTTTCGCGTTGTCCGTGCTGTTGTTTTATATGGTACGTGGCAGTGATGTGCACTTTTGCTGGTTTGGACGATTTTTGCGAAAGTTCACCTGATTGAACTTTGACCCAGTTTGTCACTGACCTTTTTAAAGCTCCTTCAATGAGATGAACTGTTTGATATGAGGCGGTAAAAGTGACTCAGGCTGTACGAATGATGCTTACCATGACTTATTGTAGTAAAACAGCGAGTGAGGAATGTGATTAGTGGAGGAACTTATGAGCAGTAATAATGAAGAGAAGTTTAGTGCTCCTGTCTCCTTCTTTTACTACATTAAACCACGTTAAGCTTTATTCTGAACCAGAAGCGTTTTAGACTCTGGGAGAAGCTGATTCTGATTCTCACCATTTCTCAGAAGCTGGAGCTGCAACACAAGTTTAAAAGTGAAACAGGGAGGAGAATCCAGATAAACACAGATACATGTGGAGCTGTAACCCTGGATCCGAGTCCCATGTAATACTTTGTTTAGTGATTTTGTCTCATCTGTCAATTAAGTTGCAGCAAATGTACAGAAAATGTAGCATTAAAATCTGTACTTAATATATAATATTATATAATTTCAATGGAGTGGACAGAGTAGCTCCTTAACACATAACCAGCTAGTTAAACTAACGTTAGCAATGTTAAGGAGCCAGTGAACCCTGTAAAACTCACCGTAACATGTCATTGAACCCACTGAAAAGGAAAGGTTGACTGTAAGCTCCACCCACAAAGAAACCTCATAGGTTTAGTTAGCACAATGAGCGACCAATCAGAATGCTCTTTTTATCACTCTCTCACTTTGTCTGTGTGTATAAAAGTAAATCCCTTGGATCTGCTTTCTCAAAAACTGTCATCACTAAGGTACAAAGGAAAAGCTGGATGAATGAAGGTCAGCAGTACAAATTCTCACCTCTGACTATCACGCTGCTCCTCCTGGAGATTCATCTTAGAGTTCTGGAGCTCCTCACACTGCTCCTCCTGGAGACTCATTTTTTCTCCTCCGGGAGCTTCTCACGCTCCTCCGACGACACTGTTTCAGAAAAACCAAAACCTTTAGTCACCCAGTAAACACCAACTTCATCCTGACGTGAAAGAAACAGGGAAACATTAAGATAGTTGAGATAAAATTATTTCTAATAAATGATTCATCAATTAAATACCAACAGTTTATTATAATATAATTAAAAACACCTTAGCACTCACAGCAGTGAAGCAGTTTCAATCTCACACATTACTGACTATGTCTGGGGGAACAGCCTAGACATTAGGAGGTCTCTCAGTGCCACTCGCAAGCTCGAATAACAATAGAGGGTTCCATCAGGAATTTAATTCTTTTTAATAAATGATTCATCAATTAAATACTAACTGTAACACTGAAATCCTCTGTGTGCTCTGGTGCTCCTGATGTGCCACGCCCCCCTCTCCATGAGCACATTCTGTCTCCTGCCACACCCTAGCTCATGATTGGTTCCCCTGAACTGATTAGCTCCAGCTGCCCTCCATAAAAGAGGAAAGCTGGAGGACTCATTGTGAACTATTGTCTTTGACTCTGATTTTGACTGCGCCATGTTCCTTGTTTCATATTATTTGGTATGTTGTGTTTCTGTTCATGTTTAGTTGACCTATTTAGCCTAGTTTTGCTATTGTTTACTCTGTTAGTCATGTTTGCTATGTTTGCCTAGTTTTGTCTTGCCTTAGTTAGCTGTGTTTAGTCTAGTTTCGCCTTGTTTGTTGTTTACTGTCTTTGGTTTAATAAATATCCTTGTTTAGTTCATCTCTGTGTGTGTGTCCGTCCCTTTGTCTCGTCCCTTAGCCCCGCGTTACACTAACAGTTTATTATAATATCATAAAAACCGCCGTGTGATTTGGTTTTTGGTCAGCGGTGTGTTTATGCGTCACACCCAGCCGGACCCACAGCGACCCTCACCAAAATAAAGTGCCAGAAAAATGAAAATCAAATGAAATAATAATAAAAAAAATATTCTACATCAATAAATCCAAATTTAATTTAATCTGTGAAGTATCTACAAACAGAAACATTTTATTATACAGTGTTTGTGATATATACGTTTATTCTCTTTATAAACTGCAATTTACACCAAATTTGACCAAAATACATTAAAACTTACTGCAAAGAATCACCCAAACACACAGTACATGACATGATTGTTTAGCTTCACCTCCTTCTATACACAGTGGTTTAAGAGTTTGAAGTGATTTAAACTAGGTGTAAACTCCAGCCACCCCATTAGACATAGCCAATCATGTTTGTGTAGACGCCCAGCCAGCCAATAACACCTGCTGAGATTTGAACCTGGATCTCAGAGGTGGTGGCCTAAGAGACTTCTGTGTCACTTCATCAGAATAAAAAATAAAACTAAGAATTGAAGGCTACACACCACCTACTATAAAATCAGATCGGTGTATTTTATGACAGTTACAATATAATCTTTGCCTAAACAATAAGATGAAAATCCATTTATGGCTATCAATGGTTTTTAATGATTACCAGTGATTTATTTTTATTTCCCCATTTGTTTTTCTGTTTCAGGTTTTCCACAGCAGTATCCAGAAGAACTGATAAATAACACATTTAGAACACGTGTATAAAGAATGAAGTTATTTCTTTTTTTACTTTCAGATGTTTAATATAATAAAATTTTAATCATAAATAGAATCTGAAACAGTACAGTGAGTATAAATGGGCCACAGCGTCTGTGTATCTACATATAATAACTTATTTACACGTCATATCTAAAGCACTATTAACACTCACAGCAGTAAATCTTCCTGCCCTCCACCCTACCCCTGAGATCCAGGGTTCATATTTCAGCATGACTGACCACAGCAGATGGGACAATAGGCTTGTCAGTGTGATATCTCAGTGCCACTTCCAAACTCAAATAACAATAAAGAACATTGCACTTAAAAACTGCCAAACCTCATGAGGACCACAATGATTTTTTTTTTAGCTTTTTACAGGATCCACATATTTAACAGCATTTTTGGATCAACCTGCTTGTGTGAATCAGAACCATGTGAAAATAATGTCAGTCCACCCTTACTGATGAACACTTGAGAATCAGCAGCTACTGTCCAGACTACATAAACCTAACTGATACCATTCAGAGTACAACCCCAAATCAGAAAAAGTTGGGACAGCATGAAAAATGCAAATAATATAAAAACACAGAGTTTCTTACATTGACTTTGACGTTTATTAGATGTCAGACAGGATGAAGCTGAGATATTTCATCTTTTATCTGCTCAACTTCATTTCATTTATTAATAAACATCCATTCCTGCATTTCAGACCGGCAACACATTCCAAAAAAAGTTGGGACAGTAAAGCATTTACCACTTTGTAATGTTGTCGTTCCTTTTCACCACTTAAAAGAGGTTTTGGCAGCGAGGAGAGCGAGTGATTTAGTGTTTCAGCTTTTATTTTGTCTCGTTCTTCCTGCAAACACGTCTTAAGATGTGCAGCAGTACGGGGGGTCGTCGTCGTTTCAAAATTCTCCACACGTTCTCTATTGGGGACAGATCAGGACTGCAGGCAGGCCAGTCCAGTACCTGTACCCTTGTACCATGTCTTTGTAATGTGTGCAGCAGGTGGATTTGCATGGTCTTGTTGAAAAATGCTGATGGAAGATCACGAGCGTTCAGATTAAACTCGCACCCTTGGCCTTTACACACTGAAATTCCTCCTGAGTCCTTGAGTGGTTTAATGATATTCTGCACTGTAGAGGGAGAACATGCAAATCCCTTCCAATCTTTCTTTGAGGTTCATTGTTTTTAAACATTTCAATCATTTTCTCACACATTTGTGGACAGACTGGATCCTCTGATCATCTTTACTTATCAGAGACTCTCAGCCTTTCCTGGATGCTGCTTTGTACCAAACCATGATCACAATCACCTGTTTAACATCACATCATTATTTAGTGTTTCCACCTCATTACTAGCCATTTTCATTTACATTTTCATCATTTAGCAGCCGCTTTTATCCAAAGCGACTTACACAATGAGCTGAACACGATGAGCAATTGAGGGTTAAGGGCCTTGCTCAGGGACCCAACAGTGGCAACTTGGTGGTGGCGGGGCTTGAACCGGCAACCTTCTGTTTACTAGTTCAGCACCTTAACCACTAAGCTATCACTAGCCCTAAATTACCCCCGTCCCAACTTTTTTTGGAATGTGTTGCAGGCCTGAAATGCAGGAATGGATGTTTATTAATAAATGAAATGAAGTTGAGCAGATAAAAGATGAAATATCTCAGCTTCACAATATCATAGCTTGTAAATCATCAGAATAAGATCAGTGTAATTTTTCAGTCACTTGCCCTGTAAAGCTGAATATCAACACAGGAAGTGCATTTTAAAAAGCTTTTTATAAAGTAGATCAAGGTGACCTGTCAACTAATAGAAGATCTCAAGCTCGAAAGTATGGACACCCCTGGTGTGGAACATTTCTAAATCTGTGTGTTTTATATGATTTGTAGTTATATAGAGTGTTTGTAACAGAATGTTCAGTCTAATAAAAGTTCATTCTCAAGTAACTTCCTGTTCGTAGCTTCTTATTTAATCCCAGATTAAATGTAAAGCTGATTAAATGGTTCATATCTGTATTAAATGTGAATGCTGGGTAAGTTTGAGTCGGATCTGGATCAGATGGAATAATGTTCACTGTAATCTGGTGTTTAGTGTGATGGGCGTTTACATATCCACCACCAGAGAATAAAAGATAACGGGTCAGATCCACTTTAGATCCACATACTGACACCGACTCCATTTTCTATGTGGGGAATCGAAGCAGAAATTAAAACCAGTTAAATTAATTTATTAATTCCAGTCTGTGAGAGTAATTATTGGAGATTAAACCAGTTTGAACTCAATCTAACATGCCAGTGTTTACAACCGTTTTTGTTTAAAAATAATTAGATAATAAAACACATACACATGCACAATCTTTTCTAAGTACAGCAGCAGATTAAAGCCAAACGTGTTTTTATTTAATTTTATTTTTAGTAAAAAATAAGATTTACTTTCGCTTTCACACCCTGAAAAAGTTTTTATTGTCTGTTCTCATTTCATAAAAGAACAACTGAATAAAACGAAAGGATTAGAATTATATCAGAATTATATTAGAATTCGACATGTTAAACTGCTCACCTTCAGCAGCAGCAGCAGTGAGGATCCAGCTCTCTCTCTCTCTCTCTCTCTCTCTCTCAGATTTCTTCTCGTTCCTGTTCTTCAAGTTTGTGAATCCGGTTTATACTCTGGTAAATAGTTTACAATTGAACATTTCATACTCCATAAAACAAAACACAATGTAAATAAGTTAAGATGAAGGCGAAATAACATTCAGTGTAATGATCAAAAACATCTGTACTGGTACTTTCCACATGATCTTGCATAATCACTGTAAATTTAGCAGAAGTGAACTGTTACTCTTGGACTTCAGCCTGTAACTCCCCCCAAAAAACTCCTCCTCTCCTAAATGCTGCAAATAACTTTAAACAAGACTTGGAAATGCAACCAACAAACAGCACAGAGGGTCAACACCTAAATATAACAGCTCATTTCTTAATCACAACCCTCTCTATAAATAATCCCACCACAAACTCCATGTACGGTACACTGCACCTGTGTCCCACAGCGGGTGGAACTTGACATGAAGTTAGCAAAGTTAGCAATAATAAGATAAGGTCTACCCATTTATAGCAATTAAGCATCTGAGGGTTAAGGGCCTTGCTCAAGGACCCAGCAGCAGTGTTGCCAACTTAGCGACTTTGTCGCTATATTTAGCGACTTTTTTTCAAAAAAAGCGACTAGCGACAAATCTAGCGACTTTTTCTGGTGTTATTGGAGACTTTTGGAGACTCGAACGTGAAAACACACACATTGTTCTGCAGTTACTGTCCTCAACGAGCAGCGGGTGCTGCCGTCAATATCACAATCAGTGTTGCCAGATTGGGCGGTTTTCCACCAAAATGGACGGATTTTGTTGGAAAGTGGCAAGGCAAAATGTAAATAAAAAAACTATTGCTTTCTAAAGCAGGTGGAATATAAATAGGTCTACCTTCTTCCACCACATCCAACCCTTTGTCAAAAGTTTGATTGACAGGTTATTCTTTCCAGTCCAAGACACTGTTGCCACACCCATCAATACACTGATTCATATGTTAGACAAGTGATTTGAGTTGAATATGAAGGTAAGCAAGTCTCGTACATACAACCTCTCATATGTATGAGAGGTTAAACTTTCATTGCTTGCAAGTTTATTTTTATTTACTTACAAAGGTTTGTGTGTCCTATCATAAATAATACATTTTACAAACTTGGTAGCCTACTTCAAATACATGGAAGCAAAAATAATTTGTCCTTTATAATGTATAATTACTGATCTGTACATTTTAAGATATTAATTTGTACGTCATGGTGGTTTAACTGGTTTATTATTTGTGAAATGCTAAACACCATCTGCTTATCCTGTGTTTTGGGCGTTTTTTCATGCATTTTGGCTGAAAATTACTGTCGCAATCTGGCAACCCTGCTCAGAGCAGCTCAGTGTTGTCTTAAAAAAGAAAAACAAACCACGAATCAACAGAAGAATGTTCATTTGTAGTTCTAAACATATTTAGGGTGTTTTTACCCACTTTTTGTCTCTCCCACGATGTTATTCCTCTTCTACAGCGTCAATTACACGCAAAAGGATCCTATGCAAATTAGGCGTTGACGTCATTTAGCGACTTCTAGCGACTTTTAGGACAGCCAATAGCTACTTTCCTTACTGAGGAGTTGGCAACACTGCCCAGCAGTGGCTTCTTGGAAGTTGTGGGACTTGAACCGGTATCACTCCGATTGCCAGTCCAGTACTGCCATAGCTTTGGTTAGCTTCTAACTTGGAGGAACATCCTGACAGATCTTCTCCTTGCAAACTTTAAACAAGAGTCCCACCAGGTTCATTATGTGGTCCACTTTTGATTGAGTCGTGTACTATTCTCATGATGACAACACTCAACTATCCTGTCTGTCCCTCCCACAGACTCTCAAGCCTCAGGTTGTCTAGACATGTCGACCAGACCAATCAAACCATCACCATGAAGAATTCTCACATAACCCCACCTGGAAACGTGAGTAAGCTGGACGTTATGAAAGTTCTCACCATCCTCATGTTGCTATCAGGTAACATTAAAGCTCAGGTCTGGTTCATGGTCCAGAAGAAGTCTTGTTTACTTATTTATGTTTGTAAATAATCAAACTTTACTAGAGAATAAGCTCTGATACCGAATCACAGCTGGATATAAGAGAGATTATTTAATGTTAAATCTGGATCTTTCAAAATTTCTCAACATAAAGATCAGAACACAAGAATAAATCGAACTGAAAACTGGAATCAAAAGTAAAATACAGAAGCTTTGTGAATATTTGTGGTTATTATTATTATTATTACTTTGATGAAAATAATCTGGAGTTCTTTCGGGTGATTTTGGTTTAAAGGTTGGTGAGAATAAACCATCACAGTTTGGACCATGTAATTCAATCTTACCTCCTGAAGATGGAGCCCAGAGTTCACCTTCATGAGAAACACATAAACTGGTTAGATCATCTAAACACTTCAAAACTGGTGGGTTTAAAAACTTATCTTGACATTATCCAGATGTGAAACCTGATGTAGAGGATGGTGGTTGGAGTCAGGAGAGTAGGGTTGTGTATGATTGTGTACAGTATTCAGTAGTAGTAGGTAGTAAGGTAGTATGAGAACTGTACTTGCTGAAAAATGCTGGACGTCCCTGGAAAAGACGACATCTTGAAGGCAGCACATGTTGCTCTAAGATCTCAACGTACTTTTCTTTATTAATGCTGCATCACAGATGTGTTAATGACCTTAACCAAGGGCACTGTCACGCCCCCATACCATGACAGACCCTGTTCAGACCCTGCCTCTGCTGACACACTTGTTAACATCAGGCTTGCCTTTATTCAGATTTGAGCCTGTACCTTGTTTTTGTTGTTTTTTATAACAGTCACGCTCCACAAAATTACAATTACCCTTTCTACCATTCCTTTTGACAGTTCCCTCCAGACCATCCTGATTAGAGACACATCCACATTACAGACATTAGAGCGTTCAGCTGGAAGAGCTCCGGCACTTTCTAGTTCACCAACACGTTTTTGGAAATCTTCCGGTCTCATGTCAAATATGCCTGGTTGTAAACGCATAACTTGAGCATCATCAGCATCATATTATTCAA
Source organism: Trichomycterus rosablanca (assembly GCF_030014385.1). Classification (NCBI taxonomy): domain Eukaryota; kingdom Metazoa; phylum Chordata; class Actinopteri; order Siluriformes; family Trichomycteridae; genus Trichomycterus; species Trichomycterus rosablanca. The sequence continues at coordinate 1,392,066 of NC_085998.1, forward strand.
ACAGGTATTGATGAGTCACATATCTGAATCCCAATGAAGTGATAGACCGGCTCCGTCTTCCCAAGTTTTAAAGAAATGAATAACAAAAGCACTTAGTGTTTCATTTTTCTCTGGTTTACAATTAGAAGCGATGGTTAAATCAGCAGACTTACTATTCTGAGATTTAAGGAAGTCTGTAAGTTCACCAAAAAAAGCATTAACATGACCTGGTGAATTCCATGTGAAAATGAATCAGGATTGTGTATGAACTGTGTGTGATTGGTTCAAGGCCTGTTCCAATCACTGTGTTATATTAGACATGTCAGGCGCAACATGAGGAGAATGTGAGCGTGGACTTATATCGGTCCTCCATACATCCACAACTGATGGCATACTAGAGGAATAATTATAAGGTGTGTCATATGCACAACTTAGTGTAGGAATTTCAGTCACTAACTCAGTTTCAGTTACTGAATTGTTGAAACATTTCAATAAAATGGTTCTATAATCAACTCCAGTCAAATTAAGATGTGCAGTAAGGGATCTCAGACTTTCCAAAATCCATCGATTTCTTTGGAAATGGTAAAAGATGAAGTACATTTTTAAATTCAAACAGACACAGGAGTTATTTTATACAGTGTAACAACAAGATCGCGGTCAGAGGACATTTTCACATCAAACAAACATGTTGGGTTAACAGTAGACAGATCGGGTGTAGTTTTGGTTTCACTGTATGATTACAATCCGTGCCAACGTTCAGAGTTTGTTGTGAATTTTTACTATGGGCCACAACTTCAGGTTGTTTTTGTACTGGTACATTTGTAATAGTTAGTACGTTTGATAGCCGTTTGGCAATTTTTTTAATTTTTACTATGACATTTATCCCAGATTGGTTTCATATTCATCCAAAAATCAAGACCATTATTCATGAAATCCTAATCTCAGTTAGGATCCCCATATTTATCTACAATACACAAAGTAGCAGTGTGCAAATATTCAAGTTCAAATGAGTCCTGTTTAGGAAAAGGTCTGAATCCTAGATTTTTATTAAAACCATGTAAATTATCTATCACATTCCTGTGTAAGTACTTTGTCCAAATCTATCAAGCCACTGTTTCATGCAATTTAGGACAATAATACTTATTTATGAAGTAAATAAGACCATCTGTTGATGCATGCTCAATAATCCAGGTACACAAATCCACAAAGTTGAATCAGTTCATCTGGACACACGATTATTGTAGAGATACGTTTCGTCACTCAATCCGAATGACTTCTTCAGTCTGAGCTGGTGTTGAATACCCCCGACCTTATATGCAGTTGATTTGCATAATGACTGATCACCGCCCACTGCATAACAATGGAACTGGTGATCAGGTCCATATGAAGTTCACAATGACCATTAATTACAATGGTCATGTGTGTCTTTCACACATGATTGGGGTAACGCTCCAATGTGTTGGTTTGCGGTAAACATTTACTTTCAATCGTACCCCATCTTTACTAGCAATTTCACAGTCTAAGAAGGCTAAAACGTTGTCGCTTGCATCCTCCCTTGTGAACTTGATGTGTTTGTCCACCGAGTTGATGTGGTCTGTGAAATGTGGTACTTCCTCTGATTTTATTTTAACCCAGGTGTCGTCCACATATCTGAACCAATGACTCGGTGGTGTCCCTGAGTAGGTCCTTAGTGCCTTCTTTTCCACTTCCTACATGTACAGTAAATGTTCACCGCAAACCAACACACACGGACCAGTACTTAAGGTTTGACTCCCATCATCCTTTGGAGCACAAACTAGGAATCATCAGGACACTGCACCACCGGGCGAACAGCATCCCTTCAGACACTACGGCCAAGGATAGAGAGAAATCTCAAGTCAAGAAGGCCCTGGGTGAATGTGGTTATCCCAACTGGGCATTCGTAAAAGAGGGAAAAATGCCCAAACACAGCTCCAGTGGATCGAAGGGAAGAGAAGAACAACCGAGGTCTAAGTGCAAACCAGTGGTGATTCTGTATGTGGAGGGAGTATCAGAACAATTAAGATGGATATTCTCCAAACACCGTGTTTCAGTTGCTTTCAAACCCCAGAACACGCTACGCCAGAAATGAGTTCACCCTAAGAACCGGGTTCCTCGACACAAACACAGTAACGTAGTGTATGCTGTTAGGTGCCGGGAGGATTGTCGGGAACTGTACATCGGGGAAACTAAACAGCCACTGGCGAAACAGATGGCCCAACATAGAAGATCGACCTCTTCTGGCCAGGACTCTGCGGTTTACACCCACCTGCAAGCCAGCGGCCACTCATTTAATGATGAAGATGTTCAGATCCTGGACAAGGAGGAACGCTGGTTTGAACGTGGAGTCAAAGAGGCCATTTACGTGAAGAGGGAACGACCATCTCTGAACCGGGGAGGGGGCCTGAGAGTACATCTCTCACCATCATACAACACCGTCATTGGAGCTTTACCCCAATCATGTGTGAAAGACACACATGACCATTGTAATTATTGGTCATTGTGAATTTCATATGGACCTGATCACCAGTTCCATTGTTATGCAATGGGCGGTGATCGGTCGTTATGCAAATCAACTGCATATAAGGTTGGGGTATTCAACACCAGCTCAGACTGAAGAAGTCATTCGGATTGAGTGACGAAACGTATCTCTACAATAATCGTGTGTCCAGATGAACTAATTCAACTTTGTGGATAAATAAGACCATGTTAGTAACCAAGAAATACAATTCAAGGAATTACTCCTCTCCCAATAATGATAAAATTACAGAATGATAAAATCTATAAAATAAAGTAAAAAGGACAGGAGGAGTGTCAGAGGAAATAAACAAAATAAACAAGGATCCCTAAAACGAAACAGAGTAACCAGATAAGTAGCTTTGGAACTTCCAATCTCTACGTATTCTGAGCAGTACTCTCAATGTTAAACAATTTCAACACAATATTTCCTCAAAACAGAGAAACAGATTCATAATTTAACAGATAAATAATCTTAGAGAACATCACTGACCTGGACTAGATTACCCACATTCTCCACCATTTGTTAGGTATTAACATTTGTTAGGTTGTTTCTCAACAACAACAAAACCAGCCTAAACACTATTTAGAACTGCATGCTCAGCTCTCAAGCTGTGCAAAGTGTAGACATACTAGGCCTAATACCATAAGTATATGGACATAAGTGTAACTAGGATCTAACAGAAAGGAACACCTGAGTCTATAAACACTGCATCGTCAGGACAAAAACAGAACCAAGTCCAAGGTATCGTTTGTAGATCTTCACCGTCGCATTATAGTCATGCACAGATCAGGGCATGACAGGGCAATTAAAAAAACACAAAATCTTAAGCTTTAAGTGTTACAAGGACGTCTACAGTGATCATTATGAAATGAAAGAAGCTGGGCACAAAAGGGAATTTGGTCAGAGAATAAAAAAACAAAAGTCAAACAAAAGAGATGAGAGAGCCTGTTGGATGGATAATCAGCTTTACAGCTATAGTAGTGTGTGTGTGTGTGTGTGTGTGCGTTGAGACATTTGTTAATAGCTCATAGCGAGGACAAAAGATCAGACAATAAGGAACAGCAAAAATTAATAAAACATAAAATCCCTCGTGCCGCTCAGCTGGCACGGCGGTAAAGTACGCTAGCACACTGGAGTTGGGGTTTCGAATACATCTCAGCTCTGCCTTCCGACTGGGCTGGGCGGCTGCATTAACAACGATTGGCTGTTGTTCATAGGGTTAAGGGTTAAGTTGGATCACAGGTCCTCATAACTGGTTCAACTGCGGCCCCTGCTGGCTGACTGATGGCCCCTGCACAGGGCTGAGGAATAATGCTGATGGGGGTGTGGCCCTCCATACACAGTGCCGATTGGTGTATGTACTCGACTCGTGCATGTGAAAAATGCAGTCTGTACTGACTGTACGTGCCGGAGGGGGCGTATGTCAGTTGAGAGGCGTCTTCAGTCAGCGGTGAAGGGTCGAATTTGTTTAGAGGACGCAATCAGGGTAACTGGACAAGACTAGATTGGGGAGAAAAATCTAGCCTCCAGCTGCCTCCAGTGTTTTTGAGTTACTGTTCCAGTGATGGCTCAGTGGTTAAGGTACTGGACTAGTAAACAGAAGGTTGCCGGTTCAAGTCCAGCCACTACCAAGTTGCCACTGTTGGGTCTCTGAGCAAGGCCCTTAATCCTCAATTGCTCATCGTGTTCAGCTCATTGTGTAAGTCGCTTTGGATAAAAGCGTCTGCTAAATGCTGAAAATGTAAATGTAAAATGTAAATGTAAATGTTCCACTGCTGTCCTGGGATCTCCACCATTCCTGAATTACTGATTACACTGAGTGGGTTACAAGTTATACCAAAATGTTTTGTCTTTACTGTCTGAAGTGAGTGAGGAACCTTCTTCTTCATCTGTGTTTTGAGTTTCTTTATCTTTTGCTGGTTTTTGTGATATAGAGGAGCTGCAGGGTTCAGGAATCTGCTGGTCATTTTTTGGCCTCGCCTTAAAATCCAAACATTCCAAACATTTATCAAATCTGTTGGATCAAAAAAAAAAGAGAAGAAAATGTTTTATTATTGTAAATTATAATTCCTAAAATCTGTAACCCTGCGTTCACACTGACAGTGATGTGACAAAGTGAGATAATTATTAGAATGAAGTGGTGAATGTAAACATAGTAAAAATAATGTTACATTAGAGTTACACTGAGGTTCAGATTGATCTTCATGCTCAGTTTGCTGTTTTAATATTTAATATCAGCTCAAACTTTAGAAAATAAAAGTGCTGATGTGTCCAAAATATAAAACAGCATTTTTACATGAACCTATTTTTTTTTACTGTGAACAACAATGTTATAAACCAGCTAATCAATAATGGTATTAACTGCTGACTACTTTTATTATTGATCCTGGTGATTAGTTGTTGTAATGATCTTTCTCCTGATTCCTTTATTATTATGATGTATGAATTAAACATGTACAGTTTTATATTTACTTACTTTGCAGTGTTTCAGTAGACTAAACAGTCGCTTCACTGATTTTTCTAGTCCGTTCTGACTCAGATCCAGTTCCTTCAGGTATGAGGGGTTATCCTGCAGAGCTGAAGCCAGATCTCTACAGTCCTTCTCTGTTATACTACAGTTATTCAGCCTGCAGATCAAGGGGATCAACAGGATGAAAAGACGTCATGTTATTAGTTTTCCAAAAATGAATTAAAAATCAAAACTAAAATATCACCTTCACAAAAATATTCAGACCCTTTGGTGCGGTACTCTACACTCTACCTTGGGACGTATCTAGAATGCAGTCGGACCTGATGCAGTCTGAACTGGTTTGAGTGCTGCATGTGAATATAAACGCATCATGACTTACTTTAGTTTCTCCAGTTTACACCGAGGGTTCTTCACCAGTTCACACAGGTTTCTCACTCCTGATTCTCCTGGTTTATTCTGGTTCAGATTCAGCTCTCTCAGGTGAGCAGGATTTAAAACCAGAGCTGAAAGTAAACCAGCAGAGTCTTCTTCTGTAATGCTGCCTTTTTTATACAGCCTGCAGAGAGAAACAGAGGAAGATACGAGTGTTTATTCATAATTATAATGATTAAATGTTTAAATATATCCTTACATTAAAAGAGGCCTTAATAAAAATAATAATAATCAAGCTGTAATCTTGAATGTTTGCATGATAGTAGAATAAATGAATAATATAATAGTAGAAAATGGTTCCTCTTACGTGAGGTTTTGGATTGTACAGTGTGGATCCTCCAGCAGAGCTGATAGTTGATTCACTTTGATCTCTTTCAGTGATTTGGAGCTCAGATGGAGTTTCTTCTGCAGTAAGATGTTTTTACCTAGAATCTGTTTGAAAGTGGTGTAGGCTTCCTCTGCATCAGGACTTTTAAACAGCCTGTAGAGAAGAAACATCTAGAAACATCAATCTTATAACATTTATAACATTAATAACATTCATAACATGTATAATATTTATAACAGTCTAATAATGATTTTACTGTTTCCACTCATGCACTTGTTTTCAGATTTGGAGTGTGAAGTTGTTTAGGCAGGTGGAAAAGCAGTTCAGGAATCCTGACCACTAATCACTAAAACTGAGCTCTGGGATGTAAAGTGTGAATTTTATGATGTAATTTTGCTGAAAGTGTAACAGTTTCTTTATCTTGTACACTGACAGATTATTTTATACTCCATACACACGTTACATCAAACATTTACTGACTTCAATCATATTTAGAGTTTATTCTGCTACTTAATTATTACATATTTAATGTTGCAACTAATCAACTTTACTGTTTTTTAAATGTTTATACTTATTGTAAATGTGACGCTGGATGAAGTCGGTGGCGTTTCTGGATGTTGTTGATGTTGGTTTCTGCTTTGTGTAGATGTAGTGATGAACTGTGTTTACTGACCAGGGTTTTCTGAAGAACTCAGTCTATGTGGTTCTGTTCATTATAGATGCAGCGCTGAAGGATCGATGCTCTTAAACTTAATGCTCAGAGATTTCTTCTCTTTATTTATTATGGACTGTAGATGGTGAAATCCACAACTTACAAACTCTGACCCTTCCTCACTCATAAACTCTGACCCATCCTCACTCATAAATAATTCAGCTTTTTAATCATGTATAAAACAACATAATGTCATGAATGTGTAGCTGTGTGAATGAATCTGATTAGCAACAGTTTATGCTAATTCTCTTATTATAAAGTATAATGAAGTGTTGTCTGGAGTTTATATTTATCCAGCACTGTTTCCTCCTTCATCATCAGAATCAGATTTAAATTCATATTTAGTTTAAATCTAATAATTCTGCAACAGTTAAATCATCAGATTTTAGAGACGACAGTAAAGTGATGAAAACAAAAATCTCTCACCTCAGTTTCATTTCATTTCTGTTATACCATCCACCCTTACATACTTCACAGATCTTCTGCACTCCTGATTCTCCAGGATGGTTCCCTCTGAGATCCAGCTCCTTCATGTAAGAACGGTTTGAGTTCAGAGCTTCAGCCAGAGCAGCATAACCTTCATCTCCTACACCACAATCTGATAATCTGCAGAAAGAACACAGGAAACCAGAACAGTTGGGACAGGGTGTAAACTACATAATATAGTCAAGATACATGCCAAGGTTTTATTCCAAAATTCTTCAACCTTCACCTTGCAGGCTGTGAGCCAACAAGATGGTTCCATGTCACCATTTCATCTAAACCCTGACTGGGTAACGTGTGTGGCTTGGTGACCACTTGATGACCAGGCACTCGCCTATGAACATCTTTATCTGACCTTCTCTTACTGAGACCTTCTCACCTGAAGTAGAATTAGGGTCTCGGTAAAACAGGGTACCACAACATCTTATAGTCAACACCATTGGATTACAGAAGTGAAGATTATTAGCATCATTACCTCAGAACCTCCAGTTTACACTCGTTCTTCTTCAGTCCTTCACAGAGCTTCTGTACTCCAGAGTTCTGTAGGTTGTTGTTGCTCAGGTCCAGCTCTCTCAGACTGGAGGATCCTGATCTCAGAACTTCAGATAAAGCTGAACAGCTCTCCATCGTTAGATCATCGTCATTAATCCTAAACACAACAGAAACCCCCAAATTTATCTGTCATGTTCAGATGCTGAGTTACTTAAATATCAGATTCTCACTGATTCTGATCACTGTAGGTAAGTTATATAAATATTAAACGTTTGACTGTTTTATTGGTTATTGTTTATTATAATAATAATAATAGATTTAAAATGCTTCACTGAGGTCGTGTCCTTAATCAGCAACAGTGGACTATACAGTGTTTTACCAGAGTTACTACATTATTTTCTTATTATACACACTTTTTAGTGCCCTACTAACAACTTTAGGAACTTTATTAGAACTTTATTAGAATGTGAGTTAGTGATGTTTAACATGTGCAGAATTACAATTAAAATTATATTAAAAACAAGTCAAATTATTTTGCATTTTTCCTTTCATGTGAGTGTGTGTGTGTGTGAGTGTGTGTGTGTGAGTGTGTGTGTGTGTGAGAGTGTGTGTGTGTGTGTGTGTGTGTGTGTGTGTGTGTGTATTTACTAGGCAACTATTTAGTATAAATGATCTTCTACTTCTACTGATCATCAGGTTCTACATGCAGTACCAGAATCTGTAATGATGTCACTGAATTAAAGAAGCACTTGTAGAATAATGAAGTGTTCCGTTTATGTGAGAGCCTGGAAATGATCAGTGCTAATAAACTACAAACACGAGCAGCTGAAGAGTGAAGTACTGACTGGAGTTTCCTCAGTTTGCAGTGAGAGTCCTGCAGAAACGCTGAGAGAAGCTTCACTCTGGAATCTCCTGATACCCCCCCTGGGTTCCTCTCCAGCTTCATCTGGGTCAGTATTAAGAGGTTCTGACCCAGAGTGGAATAAAGAGACGTGTAGACTTCTTCTGCTTTAGGAGACTTTAATAACCTACAGAGAGAAAAATAATTTAATATAAATAATAAATGTAACAGTAAAGTTTCAGACAATGAGATCATCAGTGATGTTCATCTTTAACTGGAGATAAGAACCAAATCCAAATACCCAGGACTCGTACTGCTGTGCTGCATCCACACCATCAGCTACTTGTACTACTTATGGTATATGATACACTCTGAGTTTGATGAACGTTCTCATGTAAAAATATACAAACTAAAGGTATAAAAATTTGGTTCTATCAAAGCAACACAAATTCAGAACACAAGTGGTTCATTTATTCATTCTTAGTAACCACGTCATCCTGACTGGGGTCGTGGTGGGAGTGAAGCCTATGGGTCGCAGTCCATTAGAGGGCATAACACATGAACAATTTAGAGTGGCCAATCCACCTACCTGCATTTTATGATAACTTTGGCAAAATGAAGTAACCAAAGGGATTGCTGACGAGTCTAAACCTAGATGTGCTAATACACTAATGTGATTAATCTCACTGTTAGTAATGGTGAAAATCCTTTGAAAACACATAGAGCAGCACTATCATCAAATGTTGTTTTATCTTTCATTTACAATAATAACTGATTTTATTTGTGTAGCATGATTCGTTTATGCTAGAGTTTCTAATATTTATTATCAGTTCAGGTGGAGACGGTTTGTTTAAATTAATCAATTCATGCTTACAGGGTTCACAAACTTTTCCTCACACATAATATATCAGTAGAGCTTCAAATAAAAGAGTAGAAATAATAATCATTTATTTTCGCTTACCTCAGTGTCTGCAGTTTACAGTTTGGATCCTGTAGTAGATCATCAAGCAGTTTTACTCCTGAATCTCCAGGATGGTTTCCTCTGAGATCCAGCTCCATCAGCTCTGATGATGGGTTTGATCTCAGAGTTTCAGCCAGAGCAGCATAACCTTCCTCTCCTACACCACAATCTGATAATCTGCAGAAATAATACAATATTTAATTATTTAAATGTATTGTTGGTTCATAATTTTCTTTCTCATGAATAACGAGTCTGAGTAGATAAAAAGCACAACACCAATGATCTGGTAATAAATAAATGATAATAAAATACTAACGTGAGTTTGTGGAGTTTGAACTGTGGATTCTTCAGTAGATGAGAGATCTGAATCACTCCTGAATCTCCTAGTTGATTGTTACTCAGATCCAGATCTTTCAGGTGTGATGGATTTACATCAAGAGCTGATTTCAGATCAGTACAACTTTTATCTGTAACGCTGCAGTTCCTCAAGCTGCAGAGAGAGAAGAAGAACATCTGAATAAAAGTATTTATAAATAATATAATATTATAAGCTACATGTTGGTGGGTGTAAAATTAAATCATGTCTGTTCCTCTTGAGGATTTTGATGTTTTATTTATATTTTGCCCACATGAACCATCCAGGAGGAAATTCATGATTATTTCACAACAAATAAGTGAGATTTTATTTTTTATTGCACACTCGCTTCTGATGACATTTATTTATTTATTTATTTATTTAAATTAAAAAATTTGTATTTTTTGCTATACAAGATTGTTGATAAAGCTTATCAGCTGATGTGCATTTGATCGCCCAAGTTTAATGATCAGTGTGAACTCCTGAAGCAGTGGCTTTGGTATATCAACCCACTGTTTTGTTTTTTAATATTAGCAATATTTCGCTTTTTTAATTGTATAACAGAACCAGTGCACATCCTAAAAAACTACATCTTAAGGTTGAAACATGCATTTCCAAGGGAGGATATTTTGATTCTGTTGTACTGGTTCGGTTACCAGTTGATAAACTCATGATCATGGTGGGCTTATAGAACTAGAGTAAGTCAGTGTTTAATTCAACATGTATTATGGTGTTTTCTAAAGAAATAAATATTCACATTTAAGGCATCTAGCAGACGCTGTTCATACTAAACAACTTACAATTGTGACTGAATACAATCCAAGCAATTGAAGGTTAAGGGCCTTGCTCAAGGGCCCAACAGTAACTAATAGTGATAGGGTGTGAACCAGTGTAGCTTCTGATGCTCCTGAAGAGCTGGTACAGGCAGTGACATCACTGTTCATTTCTATTAAATATGTGTATATAATAATATTACTGAACTTACTTGAGTCGTTCCAGTTTGTATTGATGATTTTGCAGTAGAGGAACGAGCTTCTTCACTCCTGAGTTTTTTATTGGATTTTGACTCAGATCCAGATCAGTCAGGTGTGATGGGTTTCTACTGAGAGCTGAAACCAGAGTAGTGCAGTCGTTCTCTGTTAAGCTGCACCCACACAACCTGCAGAGAGAGGGCGCTGTTAGAAACTCTTTATTTGTTTGATTTAGGGATGAGCAATCAGAATAACGACGAAGTCTTTCAGGATGAATATAGAGCAAAAATATGACCAAATACCTAGAAGAAAACTGAACTGGGAAAAGTGCTGACAAGAGCTGCATGAAGCAGGATTCGGAACTAGAATGCAGAGCTATAAAGCAAAGTTCTTACACCTTTTTCATCCTACAGATGTTTGTTTTGTTTATTAGGATTGTAACGTCATGTTTTACACTTTGGTTACACTTATGACAGTGACGGTAGTTACTCACCACACAAGGTTCATCAGGTCACAAGGTTATATCCAACACAGTCATGGACAATTTTGTATCTCCAATTTATCTCACTTGGGGAAACTGGAGCACTCGGAGAAAACCCACACAGACACAGGGAGAACATGCAAACTCCACACAGAAAGGACCCAGGCCGTTCCACCTGGGGTTCAAACCCAGGACCTTCTTGCTGTGAGGCAACAGTGCTACCCACCAAGCCAATGTGTCTTACAGAAATAAATAAAGGAAAAACACAAAGAAAATCTAGGTTTAATCAATAACTCTGCATGTTCCTAAAAACTTACTTTACTGATGAAAGAAATCTGTAATATTACAAAACATTTAAAAACATTTAGAGAAACTATGTGGATTTTACACTTCAGCATTGATCTGTTGATGTTAGACAAAATAGTGACTATTTCTTTAGGGAATTGTACAGCCTGAAATAAAATAAAACATCTTTATTAAAACAGTTTGCTTTGATTGTTTAAGTAATAATCTTTTGTTACCTCCTGGATGAGTGTAGCACAAATACATTTAGTGGCTGAATTGTTCACCCTTCAGCTCATTTAGTCTAAATTAATTACTGTTAAATAACTTACCCCAGTTTCTTCAGTTTACAGTTTGTATTCTGTAGTAGATCATAGAGCTTCTGTACTCCAGAATCTCCAGGATGGTTCCCTCTGAGATCCAGCTCCATCAGCTCTGATGATGGGTTTGATCTCAGAGCTTCAGCCAGAGCAGCATAACCTTCCTCTCTTACACCACAATCTGATAATCTGCAGAAATCATTTATCAGAGTTTCTTACATTTACTTTAAATTGTATTTCATTGCAGACAGGATGAAAATATTTCATGTTTTTTGGGGGGTTGTAACTTTAAGTATTTTAAGGAGTAATAAAAGTAATACAATAACATTTCTATTTATTACATTTTTACAAAACAGACATTTATTTAATTACATCTCTCAATAATAAAATTTATTCATATAGCACTTTTCATAAGAATATGAAATAAGAATAAGAATTACAAAGTGCTTTTCAAAAACTTTACATGTCATAAAATGTACACACACGTACATAATAAAACACATCATAAAATACAATAAAATATCAAAGTTTAATGATTAAAGGTTTTCATGGAGTGTCCTGTTTATTCCACATAACTGCATGTATAATGGAGGATGTACAGTGTATCACAAAAGTGAGTACACCCCTCACATTTCTGCAGATATTTAAGTATATCTTTTCATGGTACAACACTGACAAAATGACACTTTGACACAATGAAAAGTAGTCTGTGTGCAGCTTATATAACAGTGTAAATTTATTCTTCCCTCAAAATAACTCAATATACAGCCATTAATGTCTAAACCACCGGCAACAAAAGTGAGTACACCCCTAAGAGACTACACCCCTAAATGTCCAAATTGAGCACTGCTTGTCATTTTCCCTCCAAAATGTCATGCGATTTGTTAGTGTTACTAGGTCTCAGGTGTGCATAGGGAGCAGGTGTGTTCAATTTAGTAGTACAGCTCTCACACTCTCTCATACTGGTCACTGAAAGTTCCAACATGGCACCTCATGGCAAAGAACTCTCTGAGGATCTTAAAAGACGAATTGTTGCGCTACATGAAGATGGCCAAGGCTACAAGAAGATTGCCAACACCCTGAAACTGAGCTGCAGCACAGTGGCCAAGATCATCCAGCGTTTTAAAAGAGCAGGGTCCACTCAGAACAGACCTCGCGTTGGTCGTCCAAAGAAGCTGAGTGCACGTGCTCAGCGTCACATCCAACTGCTGTCTTTGAAAGATAGGCGCAGGAGTGCTGTCAGCATTGCTGCAGAGATTGAAAAGGTGGGGGGTCAGCCTGTCAGTGCTCAGACCATACGCCGCACACTACATCAAATTGGTCTGCATGGCTGTCACCCCAGAAGGAAGCCTCTTCTGAAGTCTCTACACAAGAAAGCCCGCAAACAGTTTGCTGAAGACATGTCAACAAAGGACATGGATTACTGGAACCATGTCCTATGGTCTGATGAGACCAAGATTAATTTGTTTGGTTCAGATGGTCTCAAGCATGTGTGGCGGCAATCAGGTGAGGAGTACAAAGATAAGTGTGTCATGCCTACAGTCAAGCATGGTGGTGGGAATGCCATGGTCTGGGGCTACATGAGTGCAGCAGGTGTTGGGGAGTTACATTTCATTGAGGGACACATGAACTCCAATATGTACTGTGAAATACTGAGCAGAGCATGATCCCCTCCCTCCGGAAACTGGGTCGCAGGGCAGTGTTCCAGCATGATAATGACCCCAAACACACCTCTAAGACGACCACTGCTTTATTGAAGAGGCTGAGGGTAAAGGTGATGGACTGGCCAAGCATGTCTCCAGACCTAAACCCAATAGAACATCTTTGGGGCATCCTCAAGCGGAAGGTGGAGGAGCGCAAAGTCTCGAATATCCGCCAGCTCCGTGATGTCGTCATGGAGGAGTGGAAAAGCATTCCAGTGGCAACCTGTGAAGCTCTGGTAAACTCCATGCCCAGGAGAGTTAAGGCAGTTCTGGGAAATAATGGTGGCCACACAAAATATTGACACTTCAGGAACTTTCACTAAGGGGTGTACTCACTTTTGTTGCCGGTGGTTTAGACATTAATGGCTGTATATTGAGTTATTTTGAGGAAATAATAAATTTACACTGTTATATAAGCTGCACACAGACTACTTTTCATTGTGTCAAAGTGTCATTTTGTCAGTGTTGTCCCATGAAAAGATATACTTAAATATCTGCAGAAATGTGAGGGGTGTACTCACTTTTGTGATACACTGTATGTATATAGTTGGTCAACATTGAACTGCAGTGGTATTTGTGCTTGAGGTACAGTTGGTTGTTGGTTGTATTTATGTTGAGGGTCACACTGAACGATTCAGACTTACCTCACAGTGTGTAGTTTACAGTTTGGATTCTTAAGTAGATCAGAAATGAGTTTGACTCCTGAATCCTGAATCTGATTGTTACTCAGGTCGAGTTCTCTCACAGTGGAGGAATCTGATGATAGAACTTGGAACAGAGCTGAACATCCTTCATCTGTCAGATTACACTGACTGAGTCTGAAAATACAATCAAGCAGAAGAAAGTGTGAAATTAAATGATTTGTTAATCTGTGATTTGTAAATTCTACTGAATGTTTATTAAAAACAAATCTAGTAAAAACAAAGATTTTCACTAATAAAATTTGTACTTTGCAAATATAAAAAAACATTAAGAATTTGACATCTGCATCACATTCAGAACGTTGAGACGGAGGCGTGTTTACCCCAGTGTAATAGTGTTTCAGGTTACATTTCTTGCAGTGGTGGACTGTGTATAGACTGTGTTCATAGTGTCTATACACCTCTTAAGCCCATGTAGATATACAGGGGTTGGACAAAATAACTGAAACACCTGTCATTTTAGTGTGGTAGGTTTCATGGCTAAATTGGACCAGTCTGGTGGCCAATCTTCATTAATTGCACATTGCACCAGTAAGAGCAGAGTGTGAAGGTTCAATTAGCAGGGTAAGAGCACAGTTTTGCTCAAAATATTGCAATGCACACAACATTATGGGTGACATACCAGAGTTCAAAAGAGGACAAATTGTTGGTGCACGTCTTGCTGGCGCATCTGTGACCAAGACAGCAAGTCTTTGTGATGTATCAAGAGCCACGGTATCCAGGGTAATGTCAGCATACCACCAAGAAGGACAAACCACATCCAACAGGATTAACTGTGGACGCAAGAGGAAGCTGTCTGAAAGGGATGTTCGGGTGCTAACCCGGATTGTATCCAAAAAACATAAAACCACGGCTGCCCAAATCACGGCAGAATTAAATGTGCACCTCAACTCTCCTGTTTCCACCAGAACTGTCCGTCGGGAGCTCCACAGGGTCGATATACACGGCCGGGCTGCTATAGCCAAACCTTTGGTCACTCGTGCCGATGCCAAACGTCAGTTTCAATGGTGCAAGGAGCGCAAATCTTGGGCTGTGGACAATGTGAAACATGTATTGTTCTCTGATGAGTCCACCTTTACTGTTTTCCCCACATCCGGGAGAGTTACGGTGTGGAGAAGCCCCAAAGAAGCGTACCACCCAGACTGTTGCATGCCCAGAGTGAAGCATGGGGGTGGATCAGTGATGGTTTGGGCTGCCATATCATGGCATTCCCTTGGCCCAATACTTGTGCTAGATGGGCGCGTCACTGCCAAGGACTACCGAACCATTCTGGAGGACCATGTGCATCCAATGGCGGTGCCGTGTATCAGGATGACAATGCACCAATACACACAGCAAGACTGGTGAAAGATTGGTTTGATGAACATGAAAGTGAAGTTGAACATCTCCCATGGCCTGCACAGTCACCAGATCTAAATATTATTGAGCCACTTTGGGGTGTTTTGGAGAAGCGAGTCAGGAAACGTTTTCCTCCACCAGCATCACGTAGTGACCTGGCCACTATCCTGCAAGAAGAATGGCTTAAAATCCCTGTGACCACTGTGCAGGACTTGTATATGTCATTTCCAAGACGAATTGACGCTGTATTGGCCGCAAAAGGAGGCCCTACACCATACTACTAAATTATTGTGGTCTAAAACCAGGTGTTTCAGTTATTTTGTCCAACCCCTGTATTTATTACAGTAGAATGACTTTTTTATGGTGTAAAAATGCACACTCATGAAGAGACACAAGAGAGAAGCGAAAAACGAACTATTTGTAAATCTAAAATACAAAATGAACTACGAATATCTGCTTTTTGGCCGATTTTCTCAATACTTTTGGCCCCATTTTGAAGACTGAGGTTTTTTTTATGTACTGCACTACGAGAGCTCAAAATTAAGACTCATTTAATAGCGTTTCCTGCTAAATAAATTGAGGTTTCTCCAGATTGCTTGAACCTTTTCACAATTATTTGCCGTCTTGCACTGACAAATGTAAAATGTTTCTGAACTAAGTGATTTTTCTTTATACCCAATCGTGATTTCCTCACCCGTTACCCGTTCACCAGCTAATTGTGGAATGTTTCAGAAATTGTAATTTTTATATTTAATTTTTTTTTAAACTTACAACTTTGAGTGCATTGCAGGCATCAAATTCTAAATTTGTTCATAGTTAGAAAGCACAATGAAGTTGTACCTTTGTCAGTTAAATAAATGTTTATGTGGCATTGGGCTCTGTGGGGAGGTGTTTAATTCATATTTACCTCAAACTTTGTAGTTTACAGTTTGGATTGTTGAGTAGATCAGAAATGAGTCTGACTCCTGAATCCTGAATCTGATTGTTACTCAGGTCGAGTTCTCTCACAGTGGAGGAATCTGATGATAGAACTTGGAACAGAGCTGAACATCCTTCATCTGTCAGATTACACTGACTGAGTCTGAAAATACAATCAAGCAGAAGAAAGTGTGAAATTAAATGAGTGGATTGATCAGTTATGTTATCGGTTATCTTTTATGTGAAGTTATACTAAGTCATAATTACCTGATGATCTGGCTACTTCGCAAAAGTTTTAAAATTTTAAAAACAACATTTATAATATAATAACAAATTAATTATACGGACTAAGGAGTGGCTCCGTAAGAAGCATTTCAAGGTCCTGGAGTGGCCTAGCCAGTCTCCAGACCTGAACCCAATAGAAAATCTTTGGAGGAAGCTGAAACTCAGTGTTGCCCAGCGACAGCCCCGAAACCTGAAAGATCTGGAGAAGATCTGTATGGAGGAGTGGGCCAACATCCCTGCTGCAGTGTGTGCAAACTTGGTCAAGAACTACAGGAAACATCTGACCTCTGTAAAGGTTTCTGTACCAAATATTCACTTCTGTTTTTCCATTGTATCAAATACTTACTTCATGCAATAAAATGCAACTTAATTATTTAAAAATCATACAATGTGATTATCTGGGATTTTTTTAGATTCTGTCTCTCACAGTTGAAGTGTAGCTACAATAAAAATTACAGCCTCTCCATTCTTTGTAGGTGGGAAAACTTGCAAAATCGGCATCAGTGTATCAAATACTTATTTTCCCCACTGTTCATAGATATGAAAGTAATGTAAAGTGCAGGTGCAAATAATAAATAATAATAACAGGTCCAAATGACACTGGAGTAGAAGATCTGAGCAGCAAGATTTTTCTTTAAAAGAACCTGATGTTCTAACAAATGGTGGAGAATGCAGCAATCTCAGTTCAGGTAAGTCATTCTGTATTGTTGTATTATTAGCTATTTAGCCATTGTAGGCTGCTGGATCATTTCATGTATACAATGATTTATTTTAAAGAATATTAAGTGCTCAGTAACCCATAATATTATACATCAAAAGGTCTTTTTCTTTTTTAAACTGAGAAATAAGAGTGTAAATGAGATCAGTCTCTGCTTTTGACTTGGTCTTAGTTTCTTACTGAGCTGATCTCCTGCACAGTATTACTCAACCTCCCAGAGTACTAAGTACAAAAGAACGCAACAATTAATTACTTTTCTAATTACATTTACACAACAGTGTGAGCATATAATTGTGATTGCTGCAAACTTGTTCTTATACAGTAAAATGATAATTATTATTGTCTACAATTATGAAGCTAAAAAGAAAAAAGTCAGTAAATTCACCCTTTACATGAAAAAAAATAAATAATAGCTCACCTGAGTGTGGTGGGTCTGCAGTGTGGATCCTTCAGTAGCTCTGAGAGCTTCTTCACTCCTGAATCTCCATCTATCTTCTGACTCAGATCAAACTTCCTCTCTACTAACAGGTTTATACTCACAACCTTCTTCAGATCAGTGAAAGCTTCTTCTGCAGCAGCACCCAACAACCTGCAGAAAGAAAAGAACCACCAATTCAGAATCAAAAACCACAGTGGATCCTCCACTACAACATCAGGAAGATTCGGCCATTTCTCTCCAGGGAAGCTACCCAGACTCTGGTCCAATCACTTGTAATCTCATGGTTGGACAAATGCAACTCCCTCCTGGCAGGAGCTCCCATGTCCACGATTAAACCCTTGCAGCTCATTCAAAATGCAGCTGCCCGTCTGGTTTTTAACCAGCCCAAACACTGCCACATCACCCCACTGCTGCCTCATCATCACCCCACTGCTGCCACATCATCACCCCACTGCTGCCACATCATCACCCCACTGCTGCCACATCACCCCACTGCTGCTACATCATCACCCCACTGCTGCCTCATTATCACCCCACTGCTGCCTCATCATCACTGCTGCCTCATCACCCCACTGCTGCCACATCACCCCACTGCTGCGTTCTCTTCACTGGCTTCCTGTAGCTGCACGCATTCAGTTTAAAACACTGATGCTCGCCTACAAAGCCAAAAATGGACCAGCCCCAAGCTACCTTCGCGGCCTTATCAAACCCCGCTCTGTACTAACGCAACCTCCGAGCCTCTAGTCTCGCTCGACTTGATCCTCCACCCAGGACTAAAGGAAGACGAGCATCAGGTCTCTTCTCTGTTCTAGCACCCAAGTGGTGGAATGAACTTCCTCTGTCTGTCCGAACATCTGAGCTGTCTTTAAAAAACGATTAAAAACCTTCATCACGTCTTTACTAAGCACTTAAGCTGACTTGTACGTATTTACTAAAAAAAAATTCCATTTTCAAAAAACAAAAAAAAACAAAAAAAACCCCACTTTGGTTCTAACAGGTTTTAGCAGATTTGTGTTCTTCGACTGTTGTTTACCTAAACTTGAGAAATGAAATGTTCACTATGGAAGCACTTCTGTAAGTCGCTCTGGATAAGAGCGTCTGATAAATGCAGAAAATGTAAATGGATCCATGAGACAGGAGTGAAGACATTAACAATAACAACTGATTAGATACTTTTCAGACAGAAATATTCAAGTTACTAATATCCAAGGATGGACCTGAAGCTGTAGAACCAAAAGTCTGGCATGAATTATCATCTAAAGTTATTTTATAACTTATTACTCTAAATGTAGTCATTACATCATAATACTAGAAAAGATCTTTACCTCAGTGTGTTCAGTTTAGATTTTTTAGTCTGTAGTAGATCATCGAGCAGTTTTACTCCTGAATCTCCAGGATGGTTCCCTCTGAGATCCAGCTCCATCAGCTCTGATAATGGGTTTGATCTCAGAGCTTCAGCAAGAGCAGCATAACCTTCCTCTCTTACACCACAATCTGATAATCTGCAGAAATAATAACATATTTAATTAATTAAATTTACTGTTGGTTCATAATTTTCTTTCTCATGAAAAATGAGAAAAAAGCACAACACCAATGATCTGGTAATAAATAAATGATAATAAAACACTAACGTGAGTTTGTGGAGTTTGAACTGTGGATTCTTCAGTAGATGAGAGATCTGAATCACTCCTGAATCTCCTAGTTGATTGTTACTCAGATCCAGATCTTTCAGGTGTGATGGATTTACATCAAGAGCTGATTTCAGATCAGTACAACTTTTATCTGTAATGCTGCAGTTCCTCAAGCTGCAAGTAATAAAAACAAAGATTCTTCTTAATAAGTATGAAGTCATTTGGTGTAAGTATGAACCTGGATGGTGTGAAGATGTACAATGTAAAGTAAAATAACCCTAACCCATCTCTTCATATAGATCCTGTACGTATGTAAATGTGGCTCATTGTCAAATTGTTTTTGCATTTTATAATGAAATTTTACATTAATAACCTACATTTTTAATCAAACAAGAAGTGTAACTATAATCTAACTTTAATCTATTATTTTGATATAACAAACTATAACAAATATAAAGTCTTCAGTATCCAGATGCAAAACAGGCAGGAAATGACTTTGCTAGATGTTTATACCCCACACTAACATATTTATAGATTTAATGTGAACATAAACACATTGTATCTGCTATCTGATCACTCACCTGAGTGTGGTGGGTCTGCAGTGTGGATCCTTCAGTAGATCTGAGAGCTTCTTCACTCCTGAATCTCCATGTATCTTCTGACTCAGATCCAGATCTCTCTCTACTAACAGGTTTATACTCACAACCTTCTTCAGATCAGTGAAAGCTTCTTCTGCAGCAGCTCTCAACAACCTAAAGTTATTTTATAACTTATTACTCTAAATTTAGTCATTACATCATAATACTAGAAAAGATCTTTACCTCAGTGTGCTCAGTTTAGATTTTTTATTCTGTAGTAACTCATAAAGTGGTTTTACTCCTGAATCTCCAGGATCATTCCCTCTGAGATCCAGCTCCATCAGCTCTGATGATGGGTTTGATTTCAGAGCTTCAGCCAGAGCAGCATAACCTTCCTCTCTTACACCACAATCTGATAATCTGCAGAAACACAGTGACATTTAAATGTAGATGTGAGTATCAGTAGGTGAGTGTTCTTCTGGATGTGATTAATCTTCTTCTTCTTTCGGCTTTTCCCTTTTCAGGGGTCGCCACAGCGAGTCATCCTCCTCCATCTCACTCTGTCCACTGCGTCCTCTGTCCTCACCCCAACTACTTCCATGTCCTCTCTAACTGCATCCATATACCTCCTCTTTGGTCTTCCTCTTTGTCTTTTTCCTGGCAGCTGCATATCTAACATCCTTCTACCAATATACCCGCTGTCCCTCCTCTGGACATGTCCAAACCATCTCAGTCTGGCCTCTCTAACTTTATCTCCTAGTCGTTTAACCTGTGCTGTACCTCTGATTATCTCATTCCTAACCTTATCCATCCTTGTCACTCCCAAGGAGAACCTCAACATCTTCATTTCTGCCACTTCCAGTTCTTTCTCCTGTCTTTTTGTCAATGTCACTGTCTCCAAACCATACAACATAGCTGGTCTCACCACTGTCTTCTAAACTTTTCCTTTGACCTTTGCTGTCACCCTTTTGTCACAAATCACTCCTGAAACTTTTCTCCATCCACTCCATCCTGCCTGAACTCTCTTCTTGACCTCTTTACCACACTCCCCATTTTCCTGAACAGTCGACCCTAAGTACTTGAAGTCCTTCACCTTTGTGACTTCTGCTCCTTGTAGCCTCACTGTTCCACCTGTCTCTCTCCCATTCACACACATGTACTCTGTCTTGCTACGGCTGACTTTCATTCCTCTTTTTTCAAGTGCATATCTCCACCTCTCCAAGTTATCTTCCACCTGTTTCCTGTTCTCACCACAGATCACAATATCATCTGCAAACATCATAGTCCATGGGGATTCCTGCCTGACCTCATCTGTTAGTCGGTCCATCACCAAAGCAAACAAGAAGGGGCTCAGAGCCGATCCTTGATGTAGCCCCACCTCCACCTTGAAGCTATCTGTGACTCCTACAGCACATCTCACCACTGTCCTGCTGTCCTCATACATGTCCTGTACCAGTCTGACATACTTCTCCACTACTCCAGATTTCCTCATACAACACCACAGCTCCTCCCTTGACACTCTGTCATACGCTTTTTCTAAATCAACAAAGACACAATGAAGTTCTTTCTGACCCTCTCTGTACTTCTCCATCAGCATCCTCAAAGCAAAGATGGCATCCGTGGTACTCTTTCCTGGCATGAAACCATACTGCTGCTCACAAATAGTTACCTCTTGTCTAAGTCTTGTCTCCCAGATCTTCATTGTGTGGCTCATCAACTTAATTCCCCTGTAGTTGTTACAACTCTGTACATCACCCTTGTTCTTAAAAATGGGCACCAGCACACATTCCTCTGGCATTTTCTCACTCTCAACAATGCCATTGAATAATTGAGTCAAAAACCTCACTGCCATCTCACCTAGACATTTCCATACTTCCACTGGTATGTTATCAGGTCCAACTGCCTTCCCTTTCTTCATCCTCTTCAAAGCTTTCCAAACTTCATTCTCATTGATCTTTCCTACTTCCTGATCCACCGTTCCTATGACCTCTACTCTTCTTTGCCTTTCATTCTCTTCATTCATTAGCTCCTCAAAGTACTGCTTCCATCTTTCCATCACACTCTCCTCACTTGTTAGAACATTACCATTCTTATCTTTGACAAGTCTAACCTGCTGCACATCCTTTCCAGCCTGATTCCTCTGTCTGGCCAATCTATACAAGTCCTTCTCTCCTTCCTTAGTGTCCAACCTCTCATACAACTCCTCATACGCCTTCTGCTTTGCCTTTGCTACCTCTCTTTTTGCCTTACGTTTCATCTCCTTATATTCCTGTCTACTTTCGTCAGTCCTGTCAATGTCCCATTTCTTCTTGGCTAACCTCTTCCTCTGAATCGCTTCCTGCACTTCACTTTTCCACCACCAGGTTTCCTTATCATCTTTTCTCTGTCCAGATGCCACACCAAGTACCTTCCTACCTGTCTCTCTAATCATCGTTGCTGTAATAGCCCAGTCATCTGGAAGCTCTTTCTTACCACCCAGAGCCTTTACCAGCTCCCCTCTGAACTCTTCACCACATTCCTCCTTCCTCAGCTTCCACCATTTGGTCTTCTTCTCTGATTTGACTCTTTTTCTCTTCTTCACAACAACAGTCATTCTACACACCACCATCCGATGCTGTCTGGCCACGCTCTCCCCTGCCACGACCTTACAGTCCCCAATCTCCGTCAGGTTTCCTCTTCTACACAGAATGTAGTCTACTTGTGAACTCCTTCCTCCACTCTTATATGTCACCCTATGTTCCTCCCGTTTTTGGAAATAAGTGTTGACTACAGCCATTTCCATCCTCTTGGCAAAATCCACCACCATCTGTCGTTCCTGGTTCCTTTTCATGACACCAAACCTACCCATCACTTCCTCATCTCCTCTGTTTCCTTCACCAACATGTCCATTTAGGTCTGCTCCAATCACCACTCTCTCCTCCCTGGGAATACTCTCTATCACTTCATCTAGATCCCTCCAGAACTTCTCTTTTTCCTCTTTCTCACAACCAACCTGTGGAGCATAACCACTGACAACATTCAACATCAGACCTTCTACCTCTACCTTCAGACACATCACCCTATCTGACACTCTTTTCACCTCTACTACGTTCTTTGCTAACTCCTCTTTCAAGACCACCCCTACTCCATTTCTCTTTCTATCCACACCATGGTAAAACAGTTTAAACCCTGCTCCAATGCTGTAAGCCTTGCTGCCCTTCCACTTGGTCTCTTGAACACATAAAACATCTACCTTCCTTCTCTGCATCATGTCAGCCAGCTCTCTACCTTTGCCTGTCATTGTCCCCACATTTAGAGTTGCCACCCTCAGTCCTACACTCTTGACTTTCCTCCTCTCTTTCTGTCTCCTGACACGTTTCCCTCCTTGCGGTCTTCGACTAACAGTAGCACAATTTCCACCGGTACCCTGTTTGTCAACAGCACCAGTGGTGGTCGTTGTTAACCTGGGCCTCGACCAATCCGGTATGGTATCTCTTAGATTAACTCGCATGTTAGTTTTGGCAGAGTGTTTTACATCGGATGCCCTTCCTGACACAACCCTCACCATTTACCCGGGCTTGGGACCGGCACAAAAGACACACTGGCATGTGTTCCCTAGTGGCTGGTTCTGGATGTGATTAATAAATGTAGATAAAAGCAAGTAAGATCATTTTTATCTCTATTGGAAATTTTAGTGCAAATTTTATTGCTTTAATGTGGTTATTGTTGCTTGGGTGCAGCAGCCTATTACGCTAACCTACCATCTGAAAATTAAAATGAAATTTAATGAAACCTCATCAAGAAATTAACATTTGCATGCAACAACATAATGTGAACAATCCTGCAGTAAACAAAATCCAGTACTTTAAAAAATTACAGTATCATAATTTAGAGTAAGTAAAGTGGATTTAAATGTCTCCATTTATTTGGACATAGTTGCTGAGTTGGATTAGTTTTCTGATGTACTGTGAGATCAGGTGAAACATCTACATTTATCATGTATGAAATGTACTATGGTAAATGAGATCTATAACTAAAGGTTCTGTACAACATACTGTTAAAGGAAATAATTAAAATACTCACATCAGTTTCTGCAGGAAACATTTTTGATCAATCAGCAGATCACAGAGCTTCTGTACTCCTGAATTTCCCAGTGTCATATTTTCACTCAGATCCAGATGTTTTAGGTGTGATGGATTTAAAGAAAACACTGATTTCAGATCAGCACAACCTTCATCTGTAATACTGCAGTTACACAACCTGTGGAGAAAAGGCGATTATTTATTGTTATAATAATCTATATTTTGTTCTATGTTCTATGTTCCGCCTGCTTCAGTAATTATGAATCACCAGAGCGGGTCATTCTGGTCCATATACAAGGCCTGCATGGTTTTTATGATGGGTGCCCCTACAGACATCATTTTACTCAAATTGTTATACTGATCATCAGCAATAATAGCTAGCGTACCTTACCACTGTGGCACCTGTACAATAATAAACATATCAGGTAAAAATCCACAGCCATCATTCTACATACACGAGTTTAGTTGTTCTGCAGTGTGGATCCTTCAGCAGACCTGAGATCTTCTTCACTCCTGGATCTCCATGTATCTTCTCTCTCAGATCCAGCTCTCTCTGCAGTAACGGGTTTATATTCACAATGTTCCTCAGATATTCAAAACCAGCTTCTGCATCAGGTCTCAACAACCTGTGGAATAAAGACATCAGTACATTTTACTGTGACAGAATTGTTCCATGTTTATCTTTAATTGTTAATAAATAGATGCTATAAAAATGAATAATAAACTATAAATGTATAATAAGATAAAGTTATCTATCTATCTATCTATCTATAAACAAATTCATCAATTCTGGGGACAAAACATAAATATTTCACAATAATTGCATTTACTTGTAAAATAAACTATAAATTGGTTGGTTAAAAACTATCTGCAGGTTTAAATAATGTAATAAATAAATAAACAAGCATTTTTACTCATTTGCTCAGAGAGAGAAAAAAAGTGACACATATAAAAACTTTAAATTATATTTATTAAATCTGTAATTATTAAAAAGTGTGACCTGAATAAATGTAGCACATCACTACCAACAATTCCTCACAACACACACATTCACCCAGATTCAGGTTTACAAATATTCACCTCAGTGTCTTCAGTTTACAGTCCGGATCTTCTAGTAACTCATACAGCGGTTTTACTCCTGAATCTCCAGGATGGTTCCCTCTGAGATCCAGCTCCATCAGCTCTGATGATGGGTTTGATCTCAGAGCTTCAGCCAGAGCAGCATAACCTTCCTCTCCTACACCACAATCTGATAATCTGCAGAAACAAGAAATTTATTATGCGCATGAGGCAGTAAGTTAGAAAGCACAATGAAGTTGTACCTTTGTCAATTAAATAAATGTTTATGTGGCGTTGGGCTCTGTGGTGAGGTGTTTAATTCATATTTACCTCAAACTTTGTAGTTTACAGTTTGGATTGTTGAGTAGATCAGAAATGAGTCTGACTCCTGAATCCTGAATCTGATTGTTACTCAGGTCGAGTTCTCTCACAGTGGAGGAATCTGATGATAGAACTTGGAACAGAGCTGAACATCCTTCATCTGTCAGATTACACTGACTGAGTCTGAAAATACAATCAAGCAGAAGAAAGTGTGAAATTAAATAAGTGGATTGATCAGTTATGTTCAGTTTCCTGTAATTCCAGCAATAGTTACCACAGCACCTGTGTTAACAGGTTTTATGTTCCTCTAACCCCAGCACCCTGATCATTTGGCTCTAGGCCATGCTCATAAATAATTCTCTTTGTTCCCTACCATTAAAATTCAACCAAATTTAGAAATCACATTTCTCACGTACTACACCAACTATATAAGCTGCTCCATTCATATAATAAACTGGATAATTTATTGTGACTGTCTGGGTGTGATGAGTATCTTCCCATGAACACTCAAGGTTTTGAGGAACCCCCCCCCCCCTTTCTCATGCTCAGCAAATGACACTGGAGTAGAAGACCTGAGCAGCAAGATTTTTTTTTAAAGAAATCAATGTTCTAACAAATGGTGGAGAATGCAGCAATCTCAGTTCAGGTAAGTCATTTTGTATTGTTGTATTATTAGCTAATTAGCTATTGTAGGCTGCTGTATCATTTCATGTATACAATGACTTATTTTAAAGAATATTAAGTGCTCAGTAACCCATATTATTATACATCAAAAGATCATTTCTTCTTTAAACTGAGTAATAAGTGTGTGTTGTAAGTGGCCACAGTAGCTGCTATATTAATACTGTCTTCCTGAATGGAGATGAGATCAGTCTCTACTTTTAACTTGGTCTTAGTTTCTTACTGAGCTGATCTCCTGCACAGTATTACTCAACCTCCCAGACTACTAAGTACAAAAGAACCCAACAATTAATTACCTTTCTAATTACATTTACACAACAGTGTGATCATATAATTGTGATTGCTGCAAACTTGTTCTTACACTGAAATGATAATGATCATGCTCTTGTTATAAAAACTTAATAAGAAAAGTCAGTAAATTCCCCATTTACATTAAAAAATATATAATAGCTCACCTGAGTGTGGTGGGTCTGCAGTGTGGATCCTTCAGTAGCTCTGAGAGATCACCTTCTTCAGATCAGTGAAAGCTTCTTCTGCAGCAGCACCCAACAACCTGCAGAAAGAGAAGAACCACCAATTCAGAATCAAAACCCACATCTGTTGGTCCTGGATTTTGCAAAGTTGCTTTGAGACAATGTCTATTGTAAAAAGCGCTATATAAATAAAGTTGACTTGACTTGACCTGACAGTGGATCCATGAGGAAGGAGTGAGGAAATCAACAATAGCAACTGAATAGACACTTTTAAGACAGGAATATCCTAGTAACTAATATCCAAGGATCATTCTAAAACTATAGAACCAAAAGTCTGGCATGAATCATCATGATCTGAAATTCTTTTATAACTTATTACTCTAAATTAAGTCATTACATCATAATACTAGAAAAGATCTTTACCTCAGTGTGTTCAGTTTAGATTTTTTATTATGTAGTAGATCATCAAACAGTTTTACTCCTGAATCTCCAGGATGGTTCCCTCTGAGATCCAGCTCCATCAGCTCTGATGATGGGTTTGATTTCAGAGCTTCAGCCAGAGCAGCATAACCTTCCTCTCTTACACCACAATCTGATAATCTGCAAAAATAATAACAATATTCACTTACTTAAATTTACTGCTGACTCATATTTCACTTTCATGGATAATAACTTTGTAAGAAGATAAAATATCACAGCACTTTTATGATTTAGTCATTTATAAAAAAACATTAAATACTAACGTGAGTTTGTGGAGTTTGAACTGTGGATTCTTCAGTAGATGAGAGATCTGAATCACTCCTGAATCTCCTAGTTGATTGTTACTCAGATCCAGATCTTTCAGGTGTGATGGATTTCCATCAAGAGCTGATTTCAGATCAGTACAACTTTTATCTGTAATGCTGCAGTTCCTCAAGCTGCAAATAATAAAAACAAAGATTCTTCTTAATAAGTATGAAGTTATTTGGTGTAAGTATGAACCTGGATGGTGTGAAGATGTAAAATGTAAAGTAAAATAACCCTAACCCATCTCTTTAGATAGATCTTGCACGTCTAGCCACATCTGGCTCATGAACAAATTCCTTTTGTATTTTATAAATAAATTTTACATTTATAACCTACATGTTTTAAACAAACAACAAGTGTTAAATTGATAAAGAGAACTACTCTAATCTAACTCTAATCTATTATTTTGATATAACAAACTATAACAAATATAAAGTCTTTAGTATCCAGATGCAAAACAGGCAGGAAACGACTTTGCTAGATGTTTATACCCCACACTAACATATTTATAGATTTAATGTGAACATAATCACATTGTATCTGCTATCTGATCACTCACCTGAGTGTGGTGGGTCTGCAGTGTGGATCCTTCAGTAGATCTGAGAGCTTCTTCACTCCTGAATCTCCATGTATCTTCTGACTCAGATCCAGCTCTCTCTCTACTAACAGGTTTATACTCACAACCTTCTTCAGATCAGTGAAAGCTTCTTCTGCAGCAGCACCCAACAACCTGCAGAAATTTTTACCAAAGATTTTAATTAACACAGTTATACAAAAATGTAAAAAAATGACTGGATTAACACTCACCTCAGTGTCTTCAGTTTAGATTCTGGATGATCTAGTAACTCATCAAGCAGTTTTACTCCAGAATCTCCAGGATGGTTCCCTCTGAGATCCAGCTCCATCAGCTCTGATGATGGGTTTGATCTCAGAGCTTCAGCCAGAGCAGCATAACCTTCCTCTCTTACACCACAATCTGATAATCTGCAGAAACACAGTGACATTTAAATGCATCTAAATGTAGATGTGAGTATCAGTAGGTGAGAGTTCTTCTGAATGTGATTAATAAATGTAGATGAAAGCAAGTAAGATAATTTCTATTTCTATTGGAAATTTTAGTGCAAATGTTATTGCTTTAATGTTTTTATTGTTGCTTGGGTGCAGCAGCCTATTACACTAACCTACCATATAAAAATTTAAATGAAATTTATAGCAACCTCATCAATAAATAACATTTGAACGCAACAAAATAATGTGAACAATCCTTCAGTAAACCAAATTCAGTATTGTAAAAACTTACAATATAATAATTTAGAAGAAGTAAAGTGGATTTAAATGTCTTACTTCTTTCAAACATACTCCTAGTAATCTTATTACTACAAATGATTGTTTGAACATTGTCAAATGCAACTCAGGGTCAAAAAAAGGTTATTATCACAGGTTCTTCAGCAAGATGCCTGACCCAAAACACAAAAGAATGGTTAAAAAGATTAAAAAATAAAAATAAAAATAAAAAAATTTAGTCCTGATGCAACAGAGAACTTTTGGAAAGAACTCTCTTTGCAGACTTGAGGAGGATGGAGGATAAATGAACCTAATGACATTTCCTGATAACCAGAACACCACCACCAGACTTAATTTCCAGTAATTTTTAATGGTTGTGATAAGGAGGAGTTTTGATTGTCCGATGTTGCTTGCTGAGTTGGATTTGTTTTCTGATGTACTGTGAGATCAGGTGAAACATCTACAGTACATATACAGTGGGGCCAAAAAGTATTTAGTCAGCCACTGATTGTGCAAGTTCTCCTACTTAGAAAGATGAGAGAGGTCTGTAATTTTCATCATAGCTACACTTCAACTATGAGAGACAAAATGAGAAAAAAAAAATCCAGGAAATCACATTGTAGGATTTTTAAAGAATTTATTTGTAAATTATGGTGGAAAATAAGTATTTGGTCACCCACAAACAAGCAAGATTTCTGGCTCTCACAGACCTGTAACTTCTTCTTTAAGAAGCTCTTCTGTCCTCCACTCGTTACCTGTATTAATGGCACCTGTTTGACCTCGTTATCTGTAAAAAAGACACCTGTCCACAGCCTCAAACAGTCAGACTCCAAACTCAACCATGGCCAAGACCAAAGAGCTGTCGAAGGTCACCAGCAAGAAAATTGTAGACCTGCACCAGGTTGAGAAGAGTGAATCTACAATAGGCAAGCAGGTCGGTGTGAATAAATCAACTGTGGGAGCAATTGTAAGAAAATGGAAGACATACAAGACCATTGATAATCTCCCTCGATCTGGGACCCCACGCAAGATCTCATCCCGTGGGGTGAAAATGATCATGAGAACGGTGAGCAAAAATCCCAGAACTACACGGAGGGACCTGATGAATGACCTGCAGAGAGCTGGGACCAAAGTAACAAAGGCTACCATCAGTAACACACTACGCCGAGAGGGACTCAAATCC
Source organism: Trichomycterus rosablanca (assembly GCF_030014385.1). Lineage (NCBI taxonomy): Eukaryota > Metazoa > Chordata > Actinopteri > Siluriformes > Trichomycteridae > Trichomycterus > Trichomycterus rosablanca. The sequence continues at coordinate 1,421,871 of NC_085998.1, forward strand.
TGCAGTGCCAGGCGTGTCCCCCTGCTTAAGCCAGTACATGTCCAGGCCCGTCTGAAGTTTGCCAGAGAGCATATGGATGATCCAGAAGAGGATTGGGAGAATCATCATGTGGTCAGATGAAACCAAAATGGAACTTTTTGGTAAAAACTCAACACGTCGTGTTTGGAGGAAGAAGAAGAATGCTGAGTAAACACCATACCTACTGTGAAGCATGGGGGTGGAAACATCCTGCTTTGGGGCTGTTTTTCTGCAAAGGGGACAGGACGACTGATCCGTGTTAAGGGAAGAATGAACGGGGCCATGTATCGTGAGATTTTAAGCCAAAACCTCCTTCCATCAGTGAGAGCATTGAAGATGGAATGTGGCTGGGTCTTCCAGCATGACAATGATCCCAAACACACCGCTCGGGCAACGAAGGAGTGGCTCCGTAAAAAGCATTTTAAGGTCCTGGAGTGGCCTAGCCAGTCTCCAGACCTCAACCCCAGAGAAAATTTGTGGAGGGAGTTGAAAGTCCGTGTTGCCCAGCGACAGCCCCAAAACATCACTGCTCTAGAGGAGATCTGCATGGAGGAATGGGCCAAAATAGCAGCTACAGTGTGTGCAAACCTGGTGAAGACTTACAGGAAACGTTTCACCTCTGTCATCGCCAACAAAGGTTATGTTACAAAGTATTGAGTTGAACTTTTGTTATTGACCAAATACTTATTTTCCACCATAATTTACAAATAAATTCTTTAAAAATCCTACAATGTGATTTCCTGGATTTTTCTCATTTTGTCTCTCATAGTTGAAGTGTAGCTATGATGAAAATTACAGACCTCTCTCATCTTTCTAAGTAGGAGAACCTGCACAATCAGTGGCTGACTAAATACTTTTTGGCCCCAATGTATCATGTATAAAATGTACTATGGTAAATGAGATCTGTAACTAAAGATTATGTACAACATACTGTTAAAGGAAATCATTAAAATACTCACATCAGTTTCTGCAGGAAGCATTTTTGATCAATCAGTAGACCACAGAGCTTCTGTACTCCTGAATTACCTAGTTTCCTATTTTCACTCAGATCCAGATGTTTTAGATGTGATGGATTTAAAGAAAACGCTGATTTCAGATCAGCACAACCTTCATCTGTAATACTGCAGTTACACAACCTGTGGAGAAAAAGATGTGAACAAACTTTTGGATCCTCAGTAGTGTTTAGATTCCTGTGTACACTGCACTAATAGAAAAAAGATTTGTGTGTCTATAACTTAAAGAAAATCATCTACATCCAGATAAATGTACACACCTATAATAACTAGTTTAAATAACCTGATGTACCTTTTTAATAAACATATCAGGTAAAAATCCACAGCCATCATTCTACATACATGAGTTTAGTTGTTCTGCAGTGTGGATCCTTCAGTAGATCTGAGAGCTTCTTCACTCCTGGATCTCCATGTATCTTCTCTCTCAGATCCAGCTCTCTCTGCAGTAACGGGTTTATATTCACAATGTTCCTCAGATATTCAAAACCAGGTTCTGCATCAGGTCTCAACAACCTGTGGAATAAAGACATCAGTACATTTTACTGTGACAGAATTGTTCCATGTTTATCTTTAATTGTTAATAAATACATGCTATAAAAATTTATTATAAACTATAAATGTATAATAAGATAAACAGGTTGATCAATTCTGGTGACAAAACATCAATATTTTACAATAACTGCATTTACTTGTAAAATAAACTATAAATCGGTTGGTTAAAAACTACCTGCAGGTTTAAATAATATAAATTAAATAAACAAGCATTTTTACTAATTTGCTCAGAGAGAGAAAAAAAGTTACACATATAAAAACTTAAAATTATATTTATTAAAACTGTAATTATTAAAAAGTGTGACCTGAATAAATGTAGCACATCACTACCAACAATCCTCACAACACACACATTCACCCAGATTCAGGTTTACAAATATTCACCTCAGTGTCTTCAGTTTACAGTCCGGATGATCTAGTATCTCATAGAGCGGTTTTACTCCTGAATCTCCAGGATGGTTCCCTCTGAGATCCAGCTCCATCAGCTCTGATGATGGGTTTGATCTCAGAGCTTTAGCCAGAGCAGCATAACCTTCCTCTCCTACACCACAATCTGATAATCTGCAGAAATAAGAAATTGATTATGCACCGTACAAACACAAATCCAGAAACATGAGGCAGTAGATGAAATGTAAAAACAAGGGATTTGTCTTTTGCAGTTGTTTATGTTACTTACACTTATTATAAATTTGATGGCTCGATATGAGGGATCAAAATTAGGACACATTAAGACTCATTTAATAGTTACCTTAAACTTTGTAGTTTACAGTTTGGATTGTTGAGTAGATCAGAAATGAGTCTGACTCCTGAATCCTGAATCTGATTGTTACTCAGGTCGAGTTCTCTCACAGTGGAGGAATCTGATGATAGAACTTGGAACAGAGCTGAACATCCTTCATCTGTCAGATTACACTGACTGAGTCTGAAAATACAATCAAGCAGAAGAAAGTGTGAAATTAAATAAGTGGATTGATCAGTTATGTTCAGTTTCCTGTAATTCCAGCAATAGTTACCACAGCACCTGTGTTAACAGGTTTTATGTCCCTCTAACCCCAGCACCCTGATCATCTGGCTCTAGGCCATGCTCGTAAATAATTCTCTTTGTTCCCTACCATTAAAATTCAACCAAGTTTAGAAATCACATTTCTCACGTACTACACCAACTATATAAGCTGCTCCATTCATATAATAAACTGGAGGTTTTACTCTGATTATCTAGGTGTGATGAGTACCTTCCCATGCAAACACAAAGTTTTGAGGATCCCCCCCCCTCTCTTATGCTCAGCAAATAACACTGGAGTAGAAGATCTGAGCAGCAAGATTTTTCTTTAAAAGAACCTGATGTTCTAACAAATGGTGGAGAATGCAGCAATCTCAGTTCAGGTAAGTCATTCTGTATTGTTGTATTATTAGCTATTTAGCCTTTGTAGGCTGCTGTTGTAAGAGTCCCGCCGGTGCAGTCGACCGCCAGCATGGGGCCTGGAGGATCTGGGGTTCAGAACTCCAATTCCCAGAAACCCCAGCGGCAATCAGCGCCAACCAGGCTCAGCTGTGCGGCACTGCATATAAACCCCGTGTCTGACAGCAGCCAGCGTCGCACCGTTGTTTCAGTGCGATCAGCCAAGGTGGGTATAGATAAGAGTGAAAGTATAAAAGAAAGTAAAAGAAAAGGAGGTGAACGAAAAGGAAGAGAGAAAAAAGGAAAGAGAAAAGAAAGTAAACATAGAAGAGTGCAGCACAGTTAGAAAGTCGAAAGAAAGAAAAAACAGGGAAAAGGAGAAGAAAAAAGGAATCGAGTTAAAGGGAAAAATAAGAGTAAAAAGAAAGCGAGATCACTGGGCTGAGTCAATAGACGCTCATTTTCAGTTTGTTAAAACTTTTCAGTTACACAAGCACTTAAGTTTTGTTTCTTTCGAAAGAGAACACAACTATCTCTCCACGGGAGCGTGGGAAGGAATCTGAGTTAAGTTTATTTATATTTCAGAAGTTTCCTTTGTTTGAGCACGCCACAGTTGGCGTCTCCTTTGTTTGCTATTTGCCGCCTTTACATTTCTGACGCTTTTGTAGCGGTTTTCCATTCATCCATCCGGCTCAGTGGCGCACGGATAACGCGCTGGGTTTTTGGTGCAAGCGACCGCGGTTCGAATCCAGTACGAACAAAAGTCACATACGTTCATTATTTCATTTGAATAACGTGATTATCAGTGTAAGTATACAGGTTGGTATACTTATTCGATTCTGTTTATAACAAATAAAAAAAAAAAACTAAATAAATATTTATATAAATAAATAAAATAACACAAAAAATACACTTTGCATTTGGATCCAGCAATCCCTACCCACACCCACCATAACAGCTGTATCATTTCATGTATACAATGACTTATTTTAAAGGATATTAAGTGCTCAGTAACCCATAATATTATACATCAAAAGGATCTGAAATCTTTAAACTGAGTAATAAGTGTGTGTTGTAAGTGGCCACAGTAGCTGCTATATTAATACTGTCTTCCTGAATGGAGATGAGATCAGTCTCTGCTTTTGACTTGGTCTTAGTTTCTTTCTGAGCTGATCTCCTGCACAGTATTACTCAACCTCCCAGACTACTAAGTACAAAATACCAACAATTAATTAACTTTCTAACTACATTTACAACAGTGTGATCATATAATTGTGATTGCTGCAAACTTGTTCTTACACTGAAATGATAATGATCATGCTCTTGTTATGAAAACTTAATAAGAAAAGTCAGTAAATTCACCATTTACATAAGACAATATATAATAGCTCACCTGAGTGTGGTGGGTCTGCAGTGTGGATCCTTCAGTAGCTCTGAGAGTTTCTTTACTCCTGAATCTCCATGTATCTTCTGACTCAGATCAAACTTCCTGTCTTCTAACAGGTTTATACTCACAACCTTCTTCAGATCAGTGAAAGCTTCTTCTGCAGCAGCACCCAACAACCTGCAGAAAGAGAAGAACCACCAATTCAGAATCAAAACCCACAGTGGATCCGTGAGACAGGAGTGAAGAAATCAACAATAACAACTGATTAGATACTTTTCAGACAGAAATATCCAAGTTACTAATATCCAAGGAACGACCTGAAACTGTAGAACCAAAAGTCTGGCATGAATCTTATTAAACTTATGACTCTAAATTTAGTCATTAAATTGTAAAACCTAACCCAAATCCTGCACGTCTAGTCACATTTGGTTCATGGACAAATTCCTTTTGTATCTTAAAACGAAATTTTACATTTATAACCTACATATTTTAAAGAGTTTTAAACTTTAATCTATTATTTTGATATAACAAACTATAACAAATATACACAATCTTCAGTATCCAGACACAAAACAGGCAGGAAACGACTTTGCTAGATGTTTATACCCCACACTAACATATTTATAGATTTAATGTGAACATAATCACATTGTATCTGCTATCTGATCACTCACCTGAGTGTGGTGGGTCTGCAGTGTGGATCCTTCAGTAGATCTGAGAGCTTCTTCACTCCTGAATCTCCATCTATCTTCTGACTCAGATCCAGCTCTCTCTCTACTAACAGGTTTATACTCACAACCTTCTTCAGATCAGTGAAAGCTTCTTCTGTATCAGCACCCAACAACCTGCAGAAATGTATATTTATTTATATGATACGTAATCAGTAACATAAATCTACCATTAAACAGTTCTGTTTCTTTGTCCTTTTTTTCCCCTTTTTTTTTTACCATGGCCTAGTTGAGTCTCACTATTTGTGTTGAGCAAGGGCCTTACAGTAAATCTTATTGACTGACAAATGTAAGTTGCTTTCAATAAAAGTATTTGCTAAATGGCACGAATGTAAATGTACCTAAATATTTGGACCTTGTCAGCCTGCTGACTGATCATACTAAAAAGGCATCACCAGATCTATCCAGTGGATGAAGTTTTTACTTTAATAAAAGCTCTTACAATACTTCAATCTCCTGAATTTTCTCTTCCTTTTGTTGTGATGATGCCCCAGCCTGTTTTTTCCAAGATGGTTGAGAGAGACAACCAGTCAATACAGTAGATTCTTTCGAAAACTCTCTGTAAGAAAGACTATATGTCTTGCCATCAAGTGGGCGGTCCTCCCTCTCCAATACCTACCTGCTAGAGTGTTGTTTTACCCTCAGTTTGGACCATGCTGGCCATGCAGTTGCTCCAGCGGATGAAGGACCCCAGTGCCAAGAGGTAATTCACACAGAGGGATCTGACTTTGCAGCCATTGCAAATCTTTTTTTTTCTATTTTTATCAGTTAAGTAAAAATTCAAGAAAATTACATCACACATTCTTTTTTTAACTGTGTTAATCAACTTTTCCAGAAATAATGCACTCCCTTTCATCTTCTATATTGCTTAGATATTTTATTATTAGATTATTATTATTGTGTTGAAATACAACGATTTTGTCAAATAAACACCAAAGATCTTAATTAACACAGTTATACAAAAAATAAAAGATGATGATAAACACTCACCTCAGTGTCCTCAGTTTAGATGACTGATTGAATCTATGTAACTCATAATGATTCATTAGCTCACTGAATCTCATAGGTTCTCCTGATCTCGGATGGTGATCCAGCTCCATCAGCTCTGATGATGGGTTTAATCTCAGAGCTTCAGCCAGAGCAGCATAACCTTCCTCTCTTACACCACAATCTGATAATCTGCAGAAATTTATTGTGCACCGTACACACACAAAAAGCCAGGAGGTGAAATGCAAATAAAAAGAGAAAGCAGTGATTTGTAAACTTTTGGGGTTTTTTTGCAGCTGTTTATGTTACTTTTGTAAACAAAGAATTCGGACTGAGAAAAAGCTCATTAATTCTATTTTAGAACACAATTGTTGTTCTGTAAAACTAAAAGCCACAGAAAAAGATCTTGGAGTAAAACTTAATGCTGCTTAATTATTTGTTTTTAATATAATAAAAGCAGAAAAGAATAAAACCTAGTATGTTGTTGCTACATGATGTCGAGAAACTAGTACACGCCCTAATTATTTTAATGTTCAGATTGGACCACTGTAAAGTAACCTTAACAGTCATTTGGTTTCTTTTAATAGTCAGTTAGACAGAGCAGATACCTAAAACTCACTCTACTAGATTAAGCTGCTGTCTAAGGCAATGAAATAGTTTGGTGCTGAAACCTTTTATTTATTTTACAGTTTCATGTACAGTATTACAAAATCACCACTACTGGGCTGCTAATGTTAAAATGAAGAGATGATCTCACCTCAGTATCTCCAGTTTACAGTTCTGATTCTTCAGTCCAGCAGATATCAGCTCTACTCCTGAATCCTGCAGGTCGTTGTTGCTCAGATCCACCTCGATCAGGTTGGATTCAGAATTAAGAATCGTGAGTAAAGCTGAGCAACTTCTGTCTGTCAGGTTACAGCTACTGAGTCTGGAAATACAACAGAACATCTGATCATCTACAAGTATCAGATTAAAATATATTACTCTGGATTTCTGCAGTAATTCCTCCTCAAAGTTCCAATTATTGTTTGGTGTAAAGCTGTAAAGTGTTACTGCCTGATTCATTCTGCCAATATCTAATGTCAGAAAGAGAATATAGTGTTTGGTTTTGTAACCACCAACATAAACATTTAAATTTTCCATCCCTTCCATGTGTTTAGACACGCCTACAGTTTTTTTGCCCTCATGGCTCTCAATATGCACATCAGGTGAAAAAAAACAAGCTAAAACTGTTTTACTTACAGAGCTCTTTTTGACTCCTTGACGACTGACATGAGCCTCCTAAAGCATTCATCTGATCTTATGTATTTTCTGTAGGTCAAAAACATCCAGAGCTTCCTCTGATGTCAGCAACACAAAGACCAGAGCAGACCACTGTGCAGGTGAGAGTTCAGCTTCAGACAAACGACCTGAGCTTAAGTGGTTTTGGATCTCTTTTACTAAAGTATCATCATTTAACTCATTCAGACAGTAGAACAAGTTGATGGATCTCTCTGGAGATGGGTTTTCATCAAACTTCTTCTTGATGTACTGAGCAATTTCTTTCTGGCAGTTAGAACTTCCTCCTCTGGACTTCAACAGACCTCGGATAAGTTTCTGATTATAGTCAACTGTGAGACCCAGAAGGAACCGAAGGAAAAGATCAAGGTGTTCACTGTTGCTCTCCAAAGCCTTGTCCACTGCTGTCCTGAGCAGTTCCATAGTTTTCTTCTCAGTGTTCTCTGCTGATGTCGACTCTTGGTTAAAAACATTCACATTTTCATTTATGAGACGCATGTATGCATATAAAGAGGCGATAAACTCCTGAATGCTCAGATGCACAAAGCTGAAAACTGTGTCGTGAAACCTGCTTGTTTCCTGAGTGCACAGGCCAGAGTATGCAGAGATTTTACTGACATCAATTCCACACTCTTCTAGATTTTCTGCATAAAAAATCAGGTTGCTTTTTTCCAGGTTATAAAATGCCAGCTTTCCCAGTGCCAGTATGGCCTCTTTATCCCATGGAATATCTGAGGAGTTTTTTCCTGTATATTTCAGGTTCCCCTGGATGGTCTGGAAGATCAGAAAGCAGGTGTACATCTCAGTCAGCGTCTTTGGTGTCTCTTCATCTTCTGTTTCCTTTAAAATCTTCTCCAGAACTGTGGCTGAAATCCAGCAGAAAACAGGAATGTGACACATGATGTAGAGACTCCGAGATGCTTTAATGTGTTTGATGATATTGTTGGCGAGGCTCTCATCACTGATTCTTTTTCTGAAGTACTCCTCCTTCTGTTGATAATTGAAGCCCCGGACTGCCACCACCCGGTCCACACAGTCAGCAGGGATCCTAGCAGCTGCAGCAGGTCGAGTGGTTATCCAGATCAGAGCTGAGGGAAGCAGGTCTCCTTTGATGAGGCTGGTTAGTATAACGTCCAGTGTGGCTGGCATCGATGCGTCTGTCAGTGTCTTATTTCTCTGGAATGCCAAAGGGAGTCGACATTCATCAAGTCCATCAAAGATGAACATGACTTTATACCTGTCTGTGAACCTCAGTCCTTTAGTTTCAGGGAAAAACTCAGAGATGATGTCCATCAGACTGCGGTGGTTTTCACTCTTCAAGTTTAGTTCTCTGAAAGGCAGAGGAAAAATGAAACTGATGTCCTGATATTTTTTATCTGTAGCCCAATCAAGAACAAACTTCTGCACACAGATGGATTTTCCAATGCCGGCCACGCCCTGTGTCAGCACCGTTCTGATGTTCTTGTCTTGTTCAGGCAGTGGTTCAAACATGTTCTGACATTCGATTTGTCGCTCCTGCTGCATTTGAGTCGCTTCCTTTGTTACTCTGGTTTTCTGCTTTTCTATTTGTCTGATCTCGTGCTCCTGGTTTATAGTTCCAGCTCCACCTTCAGTGATGTAGAGATCTGTGTAGATCTGATTTAAAATGGTGGAGTCTCCTTTCATAGAAATTCCTTCCCACACATGCTGATACTTCTTTTTTAGTGTTAGTTTCAGTTTACCCTGGTAAAATCCAGTCAGTTCATCTAAATAAGTATAAAGAAAATATACATTTAAATTAATTATACTCCAATAATAATAACAACAATAAATCTGACCATCTGGAATGTACCACACCTACAAGAACAGATTTGTTGCATCACATTGATCAGGTTTTCCTTTCCTTTAAAAGAAAAGTGGACCATGCCAGCAAAATGATGTTTACATTGATTTAGTGGTTTTAGAGCAATTTAAACATTCACACTGACTGCTAAAACATTTTCAATGCAGGCCCAAAACAGGCCCTGAACAATCAAAGATGCTCCACCATTCTTCACAGTGGGCATCAGGTTCTTTGCAGTGTCATCTTGCTTTTTTTTTTATAACAAACTGTTTGCTGGCAAAAAGTTACATTTTTGTTTTATCTTAACATAACAATTTTTTAGTCCAAATCCCAGTGGTGTTCAACAACCTCCAGGCACCTACGTTTGTGGTTAGAAGACAAAAATGTTTTTTCCTGACAAATCTTCCAAATAATAGAGACTGGGTGACCCCAACATGCTATATTTTTTCTGTAACTTTCCAACAGTGATCCTTGGAGGCTTTTCGACTCTCTTACCATCCTCCATAAAGAACTTTAAGACTTTATAACTTTATGAAACACATCCCATCTACCCATATACAAAAATCCCCAGATTGCTTCACATTTTTGAATCCCACAGTCAGTGTGAGTGTGGGATTAAAAACGTGTAGCAATCTGGGCATTTTTGTATATGGGTAGATGGGATGTGTTTCTGTCTTGAGGGTCAGCAGGAATGTTGTGTTCTCTAATCTTCCCCATTTTGAGTAATAAATAGAATATGACCTTTGTGTCACCTTTATATATAGGTAACTTAATATAAGGTAACTTAATGAAGTAGTAAGGCTCGGAAGTCAATTGAATGTGGCTCATTATCTGATGCCGTCTCCAAACCAGGGCTTGACATAACCTGGGAGGTTGATGGCGCCGTGTCAGAGCATTGGTTATAATTTTCGGACGGATCAGGCCTTAACTTAACATTCTTAACGAAAAAGTTGTCAATCGTTCTTTTAATCTAATCTCATCATCCACTCTATCTGACGGGCCTAGGCTACTCACCTCTCTCTGTCTGACTGCAGCACACGCATTTTCAAACGTACACACACGTACAGGAATATCTGGACCACGGAGGGTCCCGCCCGGGGGGTCCTGCCCACGAATTGGTTTAGACCACAATATGGGCCTAATATGTGTCTGTTGTTGAACCACAGGGAGACTACCCCTTTTCCACCAACGCAGATCCAGCTCTGTTCCAGTTTCCAAACTTAATTTTGAACCGGTTCCGCGTGTTTCCACTGGACAAAAGAGGTTCCAGACAGAGAACTAGCGTCTAATCTGGCACCACAGAATACTGGGTTTTTCAGCCTGAACCGTGACATGCACGTATTTACCTAATATATAGACCGTGTAAATCAAGCACAAGTGTTGAGAGGAAGGAGTAAAACGTAATAATAACGTCACGCTGCATCCCCTGTTCTGACTTTTGTGTTTCTATATTTGACGTGCATGTGTTTCCTCTATCTGCAAAAAACAAACATTATGGGAAAGCAATTTTCGTACTTGGCGTTGTACACCACCGTAGTCGTGTTAGTTTTATACTAGATGATTGTCTGACGTCCGAGATATCATTTATTTATTTATCTTGTATTATAGTATTTATTGTTCTCGGCCAATAAACATCCAGACATTAATACAACTGCACGAACAAACTCTGCAGTAAACAAGGAGCAAACAACAATTAAATATATTTCAAAAAGTTAGTTGGTTTAATTTTTAGTTAAAGCTGTTTATTAAAAGTGCATAAAGCAGAACACTTAAAATACATTAAATGTTGTAACAGTGAAAAAATGTTAATGTAAATGTTAATGTTGTGGTGACGGTGATGTAAAGTAATTAAAAGTCACACAAGTCAGAACAGGAGACGCAGCGTAATGTTATTATTACTGTTTACTCCGTCTTCTCAATACCTGTGCTTGATTTACACAGCCTATATATTAGGTAAACATGGGCATGTCAGCTTGTACACATGCTTGTGTGTTTATTTCCGGTTGAACTGATAGTAAATGTTGATTTTGGAAAATTAAAATACGAGCCACTTTTCAATTTCTGTATGTTTATTTTTTATCTTGAAATAAAAAAGCAATAATGCCCCAATTTACCGTTTTTCAATATTGGTTTTTGAAATGAAAAACGACCCGTTTTCTTGTTTTTCAACTTTGGGATTTGAAGTGCAAAAACTAATGACCAAAGGTACACGGACCCTAAACACAGACACGTAGAGCTTTTAGAGTGAATTTTTGGTGGATTTGATGGTTATTTCACACAGATTAATGTTCGTGTTGTGGAACATTACTGATGTTTTACTGATCAAGTCGAGCGCTGGGCAAATCGGTTATTTGCACGGAGGGTCACGATAAAAGCAAGTGCAAAAGCTTCTCACGTCAGTGAACTAAAGAAAACAACAACTGCGACAAACACGTCTACGTCTTCTTATTACTAATATTTGATTAATGCTTTTTGCATAAAAAAACAACATCTGTAACAACAGCACAAATGCTCGCACATAATCTACACACTCCGCCATCATGATATTACTGCTCCTATCTTTCGTTAAGTAACGCCCACCGTTGATGACGCAGCTTGGTTCTTAAAAACTGGTGGAAACGCGCATTGATTCTCTACAGAACACCAAGGTTCTAAGAAACTTTTTTTCCCCTCAAACGGCTGGTCGATATTTTTTAGTCGCACCATTAGGTCACACATGTGATTCAGTTTATTTTTCTAACAACTTTTAGAGCCAGTAATTGTGGAGGAGATTGTATATTTGCTGTATATCTGCTGTATATTTGTTGTATATCTGTTATATTCTTACTCTGAAGAGCAGAAGCAACATCCTCATGTTTCATCTTCTTCAGATAAAACAGCGTCATATTAAGAACGTCGTCTCTCAGATTAAACACCTCCTCCTTCGTCTTTGTCCCGTAATAGTTTGTGTTTTCTTTTCTCAGAATTTTTTTGAACATTTCCAGCTCGTGCTTTACAAACCCGATGATCATCGTCTCCACCTCCTTAAAACAAGCAAACGATAGCTCACATAAAATTATAAAATTATTTATTTATAATGATTATTTAAGGTGATGGCAATAAATCACCAAATCAGCAATACCCCCAGAACCTGGCATCACAGGCACAGAGATTTTACATGAAATTAAAAACTTCTGCCCACAAACTAAATACCTAAATAGCTCAAGCAATAGAGCCCCCCCCCCCCCCCCCCCCCCCCTTGCTAATGATGTACACCTGGTGTCAATCTGCTCCTCATTATCCAGCCATCAAAAGCCTCTGTTTTTCCTCCACTCCTTATCTGACCGTCATCCTGACAATGGTGGACCGGTTCTCCAAGGCATTTGAGACTGCCCAACTCCTGATCAACCAGGTATTTAAAATCCACAGAATTCTCCTGGATATTGTTTCAGAGCATGGCCCCCAGTTTATCTCCCAGGTCTGGCCCTGGTGCATTCGTCAGCCTCTCCTCTGGGTTTCACCCCCAATCCAATGAGCAAGCTGAAATGGCAAATCAGGAGCTGGAGGCCGCTCTGTGCTGCATGACTGCCAGCAACCCCTCGCACTGGAGCACTCATCTAGCCTGGATGGAACATGCCCATAATTTCCTTACCTGCTCCTGATCCCCATTTGAGGCTTCCAAACCCCCTCCACCCACCCAGCTCATTGAAGGTCACCCTACCTACACAGTCTGCTGCGTCCTTGATGTCAGATGCCGGGGCCTCCAATACCTAGTTGACTAAGCAGGCTTCAGTGCCTGAGAAACACTCCTGGGTTCCTCACTCAGCTATTTTGGTTCCCCACCTCATCCAGCAGATTTACTGGGACAATTTTGACAAGTAGAGTAGCTCACCTAGAGGCGCCCTTTAAGGGGGGTACTGTCAGGAGTTTTTATTATGCTCTGCTCAGGGAAACTTGTGGTCCTGAAGGGAACTGCCCCAGATTAACCTAAAAAGCTAAAAAAAAAAAAAACTGTTCCTTGCCACCTACCTCCTCCCCTGTCTACTGTGCTCCCGCGGGTTCCTCCTTGCCCCGTTCCCAGCCTCATGGTCCCCTGGCTGCTCATTTCAAGTTCCTGCTGCCCTGAGCGTTTAGATTTCTTTGACTTTAAACTTATTTTTGAGTCTGTTGTGTGGTGTTTGCTTTTGTAGTTCCAAAAAACCTTTACTAGCGTAGTGCCACTCTAGCATAGAAAGTGACTGGAAAAATGTTAAGTGGACAGATGAGACAGAAATAGTAATTTTTGGTTTAAATGAGAAGCGGTATGTCTTGAGAAGGAAAAACACTACATTCCTGAAAAAGAATGCCTCGTGTAGTGTCATAGTTTGGGCCTGTTTTACTGCATCTGAGCCAGGTAAACCTGGCATCGTTGATGGAACAATTAATTAATCAACAAGTAATTAAACCAAAGAAAGGTTATATTAGAACAAATAAAAGAAATGTTTAGATAAGGATTAGTGCGGTGTTAATGGAGCTGTTGTAAATGAATGATAAATTAAAATGTATAACGTATAAATGATAATACTTACATCAAGGATGTTGACGAGAGAGTCTTCTATCTTCTTCTGTAGCTTGTTAGCAGATTTTTGGTCAAGATCCATGCTGTTAAAATAAATTTAGTACAGATTTTTATACTCAAATCACTTCAAATCTGGACTCGTCTTGGACTCAGTGTGCAGTGACTCTTTAGAAACACTGTTCTGTAACTGTGAATTTAAGTTTGGACCCAAGTCCACAATTCTTGTTTCCTCTGATGGTTTTTATCTGAACTTCATCAGACTTGTTAGTGTGTTTGAATGATAAAATCCTTATTTGATAATGAGGGTCTAATACAGAGGTACTAATTATTAATGCATTATTGGAGCGAGGGGCTTATTATAATATATGCATTCTTACTATTTCATATTTAATGAACTAATTTTTTAATATGCTGACTTTTTAAATGTTTAAACATCCACTGCTAATAAATTATGTTTTGGTTTCTAAAGACGTCTCTAATGACAACAACGACAATGATGATTATTAAAAGATAAATCAGTACCTTCTCTGAGATGTTCTTCCATCATTAGAACTGATTGGCTGTTGCACTGACCGCTGACTGGATGCAGGTGAGATTGATCTTTCCTCGCTTCCACTAAAACCAGACAAAAAACTAATTACTAAATAAATTAATAATCTAAATACGTTTAGTCTTTGTTAATCAGGGTGCAAATAAAAATCCATTGTGGTAAAAACATAAATTCAATATTATATAATAAAACACTAAATAAAAAAATTTACTATTTAACTAGACAAGGATCTGAAGGGTATAAATTGTTATTTATTCTATTTATTCTGTACAGGGTCGATCCTTGTCGATCACTTGACTGCACTGCTATGCAAACATGCTTTCTCCTTCTGATTACCTAAAAATAAAAGCTAAGCTAAGCTACTGGGCTAGTATTCAAAAGGTTATTGGTTACAACCCCCCATAACCACATTGCCTTGTACTGTTGGATACTGAAGCATGGCCCTAAACTCTCAGTTTGTTAAAATATGTGTGCAGGATTCTAATTAGTCAAATCTAACTAAATTATTTTACAATTTATAATTTAAGGTTTAAAATTTACCTGAGCAATTACGCATCAAACTGTATTAATTCAGTATAAAACTAAAGTTGCGTCACTGCTAATAAATTCTGTTCTGGTTTCTGAAGATGCACTTGGTGAAGATCATGAGAAGATAAATCAGTACCTTCTCTGTGAAGTTGTTCCAGCTTTAAAGTGGAGAGATGGTTTCATTGACTGGTCACTCTTCATGGATAAACCACTGGGTGCTGGAGAGGTTGATCTTCCTTCACTTTTACTAAATACCAGAAAGAGAATATGTGTTAGATGGTAGAACATGGTGTAGATGGTAGAACATGGTGTGGATGGTAGAACATGGTGAGGATGGTAGAACATGGTGTAGATGGTAGAACATGGTTTGGATGGTAGAACATGGTGAGGATGGTAGAACATGGTGTAGATGGTAGGACATGGTGAGGATGGTAGAACATGGTGAGGATGGTAGAACATGGTGTGGATGGTAGAACATGGTGAGGATGGTAGAACATGGTGAGAATGGTAAAACATGGTGAGGATGGTAGAACATGGTGTAGATGGTAGAACATGGTGAGGATGGTAGAACATGGTGTAGATGGTAGAACATGGTGAGGATGGTAGAACATGGTGTAGATGGTAGAACATGGTGAGGATGGTAGAACATGGTGTGGATGGTAGAACATGGTGTATATGGTAGAACATGGTGAGGATGGTAGAACATGGTGAGGATGGTAGAACATGGTGTAGATGGTAGAACATGGTGAGGATGGTAGAACATGGTGTAGATGGTAGAACATGGTGAGGATGGTAGAACATGGTGTATATGGTAGAACATGGTGAGGATGGTAGAACATGGTTTAGATGGTAGAACATGGTGAGGATGGTAGAACATGGTGAGAATGGTAGAACATGGTGAGAATGGTAGAACATGGTGTGGATGGTAGAACATGGTGTGGATGGTAGAACATGGTGAGGATGGTAGAACATGGTGAGGATGGTAGAAGATGGTGTGGATGGTAGAACATGATGTGGATGGTAGAACATGGTGAGGATGGTAGAACATGGTGAGGATGGTAGAACATGGTGTGGATGGTAGAACATGGTGTGGATGGTAGAACATGGTGTGGATGGTAGAACATGGTGAGGTTGGTGTATAAATTCAGTATAAAACTAAAGTTGCATCACTGCTAATAAAATCAGTTTTGGTTTCTGAACTTGGTGAAGATCGTGAGAAGATAAATCAGTACCTTCTCTGTGATGTTTCTCCATCTTTAAAGGTGATATCAGGTGGTTTCATTGACCCATTACTCTTCATGGATACACCAGAGGGTGATGGAGAGGGGGGTCTGTGTTCACCCTCACTAAATACCACAGAGAGAAGATATGTTAGAAAACATATGTTCTACCATCCTCACCATGTTTTGCCATCCACACCATGTTCTACCAACCACACCATGTTCTACCATCCTCACCATGTTCTACCATCCTCACCATGTTTTGCCATCCTCACCATGTTCTACCATCCTCACCATGTTCTACCATCCACACCATGTTCTACCATCCTCACCATGTTCTACCATTCTCACCATGTTCTACCATGTTCTACCAACCACACCATGTTCTACCAACCACACCATGTTCTACCATCCACACCATGTTCTACCATTCACATCATGTTCTACCATCCTCACTATGTTCTACCATCCACACCATGTTCTACCATTCACACCATGTTCTACCATCCTCACTATGTTCTACCATGCTCACCATGTTCTACCATCCTCACCATGTTCTACCATCCACACCATGTACATGTGGTGGATGGTAGAACATGGAGTAGATGGTAGAACATGGTGAGGATGGTAGAACATGGTGTGGTTAGTAGAATATGGTGTGGTCGGTAGAACATGATGTGGATGATGGAACATGGTGTGGATGGTAAAACATGGTGAGGATGGTAGAACATGATGTGGATGATGGAACATGGTGTGGATGGTAGAACATGGTGTGGATGGTAGAACATGGTGTGGATGGTGGAACATGGTGAGGATGGTAGAACATGGTGTGGATGGTAAAACATGGTGTGGATGGTAGAACATGGTGTGGATGGTAGAACATGGTGTGGATGGTAGAACATGGTGAGGATGGTAGAACATGGTGTGGATGGTAAAACATGGTGTGGATGGTAGAACATGGTGTGGATGGTGGAACATGGTGAGGATGGTAGAACATGGTGAGGATGGTAGAACATGGTGTGGATGGTAGAACATGGTGTGGATGGTGAATAAATTCAGTTCATGTTTCTGAACTTGGTGAAGATCATGAGAAGATAAATCAGTACCTTCTCTGTGATGCTGTTCCATCTTTAAAGGTGAGAGGTTCGGGTATTGACCGGTCACTCTTCATGGATACACCACTGGATGCTGGAGAGTGGGGCCTGTCTTCACCCTCACTAGATACCACAGAGTTAAATACAGTATAAAGTTTAAGATGCAGTTAGTGAGGCTGGTGACGTCTTTACTATGTGGTTCTTGAAGAACCTCACAGTCTGTTATGTCAAAACATTCTTTCAGAGCCTCGTGGGCCTCATCAAACCAGCTTCTCACATTCTGTAACCTGGTTAGATGTTTGTGAGTAACAGTAGTGAGAACTTCAGCAGTACAGAGCACTTATAACCAGTAACAACTGAGAGAATGGAAGGGCCGCTCAGGTGGCGCAGCGGTAAGAAGACTCGCTGCAACCAGAGCTGGATTCTGAGTACATGGTATCAAATCCAGCTCTGCCTTACCGGTTCGAGGCTGAGTGGCTGTATGAGCAACGATTGGCCGGTTGCTCAGTCGGGGGGCGGGACAAAGAACCGGATGTGGGTCTCTCTCTGTCAGAATGCGATTACGACCTCTGTCGGCTGATTAGAGGCGCCTGCACAGAGATGAGGAAGAGCGCCCTTAGGGTGTGTCTCTCCGCATGCAACACTAGGTGGCGCCGCACTCATCAATGTGTGGGTGGCAAAAATGCATCCGGCTGCTGCCCATGTTTCGGAGGGGATATGGGTTAGCTTTGATCTCCTCGGTCAGGGCGGGGTTCAGCATAGACAGAGAGGAAGCACCATGCAAATTGGACAATTGACTGCGCTAAAGGGGGAGAAAAAGGGAAAAATAACTTTGCTCCTGGAGAAGCTCAGAACCCCGAGCTGTAACACTGTTAAACCACCACACAGTGAGAAACAATCCAGCTAAACACAGAGACGTGTGGAGCTGTAACTCTGGATCTGATGGTTATTAAACACAAATGAATATTCGTGTAATTTTTGGACATTTTAAAATATACAATAAATGAAGGTCAGCAGTTCAAATTCTCACCTCTGAATATCACTCTGCTCCTCCTGGAGACTCATTTTAGAGATCCGGATCTTCTCACACTCCTCTGATGACACTGTTTCAGAAAAACCAAAACCTTCAGTCACCCAGTAAACAACACAGACTTTGTCCTGACGGGAAAGAAACAGGAGAACACTGAGATGGTTGAGCTCATTACATTTATTTTATTCATAAAAATCGTCGTGTGATTTGGTTTTTGGTCAGCGGTGTGTTACTGTGTCACACCCAGCCGGACCCACAGTGACCCTCACCAGAATAAAGTACCAGTGGTAAAACATGAATTTAAATTTAAATAAAATACAAAAAAAATTAATTTTTACATCAGTAAACCCAAATTTTATTTAATCTGTAATGTATCTACAAACAGAAACATTTTATTATACAGTGTTTGTGATATACAAGTTTATTCTCTTTATAAACTGCAATTTTAGAACAAATTTGATTAAAATACATTAAAACCTGCTGCATATGAAGATCACTCAAACACA
Source organism: Trichomycterus rosablanca (assembly GCF_030014385.1). Taxonomy (NCBI): domain Eukaryota; kingdom Metazoa; phylum Chordata; class Actinopteri; order Siluriformes; family Trichomycteridae; genus Trichomycterus; species Trichomycterus rosablanca. The sequence goes on from NC_085998.1 coordinate 1,440,520, forward strand.
CAGTACATGACATGATTGTATCGCTTCACTTCCTTTTATACCAGTGATTTATTTTTATTTCCCACTTAGAATAACACATTTAGAACATGTGTGTGCTTTAATTTTTTACTTTTAAATGTTTAATATAATGAAATTCTAAACATAAATAGAATCTGAAACAGTGCAGTGAGTATAAATGAGCCACAGCGTCTGCGTATCTACATATAATAATTTATTTGCATATAATATTTAAAGCACTATTAGCACTATGGGTGCAGCAGTAAATCACCCACTACCCCTGCAGTGTTGCCAACTGGCAATTGATGTCATTGCCTAATTTGCATAAGAGTCCATTTGCATGTAATTGACACTGAAGAAGAGAGGAATAACGTCTTGGGAGAGACAGACAGTTTGATTCCCACTCCCTTGGACTGTGAGATGATGTGGGTGTGGGTGAGATGAGGTGATTACGTGACTGAGACTGTGGGTGTGTTTGAAAACCTAGTGCGCTCTCTACAGAGACACATTTTACCTACGTACGCTCCCGAGAAGGAGGCTGGTGGAAATCCTAGATGCCTTAACATGCTCACTAGTAAGGTATCTTAAAATGTTAACGCTATTTTGACTCAAGAACGAGGGAGCATCTGATGCTGCCTTAGCAGTGAAGGCAATCCCAGCATTCAGTGCGGCACAACTTTTCTCACAGAAAAACAGTTTAACGCAGCGGTTCCCAAAGTGTGGGGCGTGCCCCCTTTGGGGGGCGCAGAAGCATGACAGGGGGAGCGCGTCTGACTGAAATTAAGCGTGGAACCAATGTTCTAACGTCGGATTTCTTTTTACGGTGGACGATAAACACACCGTGTTTTCAGGTGAGAGTCTCAGAGAGAGTCTAGATCGGGGAGCCCAATACATCTATCGCTCAGTACACGCTGGTACATCGTTCCTCATCCAAACAGCTCAGCGGGACTGATATGAAATGTGGTCACTGTTTGTTTAATTTGCGGTTTGTTACCATGACTACACCTCATCCCGCATAAAGCAGAGCTAATCTATATAGGAGAAATTTTAATCCAGCAATCTGACATTTATATGAAGTCTAGGGCCTCTGTTGGACGATTTGAAACTTCCACAAATTTGACAGCTGTTTCGGATCAACCTACATGTGTGAATCAGCCATTTCTCACATGAAAATAATGAAGTGTAAATATGGGTCCATCCTTACTGATGAACACCTGAAATACTGCTTGAGCATCAGCAGCTCCTGTCCAGATACATAAACCTGACTGATACCATTCAGAGCAAATCATCAGAATAAGGTCAGTGTGCATGGCAGATTAAACCAGTGGGAACGTAAATAAATATCATTGATTTTTAATCCGTTTATACGTACAAGTGTTTTTATTTGCACATTCAGGCTTGTCAGCGAATGTAACCGTTTTCTGTACACTGAGGGAGATGTTAGTTGACATGCTAGCACATTGCATACCTGTCAAGTCTCCCGTTTTGGCCGGGAAACTACCGTATTTTACCCCTCTTTCCCGCCGTCCTCCCGTATTAGTATTTTCCCGTAAATTTCCCGTATTATATTATAATTTTAAAAAACATTCCTGTGCCTCTCCAAACTGAAATGTCACTAACCTCGCGAGAACTGCCACCCAGGCTGCTGCAAGTGGCAGTTCTCGCGAGGTTAGTGTGGACAGCGGGAACAAACCTGGAACAGGGAGAGATGGATGGATGCAAGGAGAGAGAGGGCATTCCTGCCAAAAGAGTAAAGACTGCATGTAAATATCTAGAGAAATGGGACATCGAATTTACCTTTCTAAAGAGGAGAAGAAAATAAAATGTGTTTCACTTTAAGACAAGCAATGTGTATATATGCTGAAATAAATAAATGTGCTTCAATTTCCTTTTGTGTTTTCATTTAGGCTGTATTATAAGAATTACATATGTAGGAATGTCCACAGCATTTCAGTGTCAACAAAGGCAGGCCTATCAGATTCTGATCATCTAATTGTAGTTTGTACGTGGTTCACAGGTGGTTATTTTAGATTTCTTGTAAACCTGTCTTAAAATGTAAGGGATACTGAACCTCAGTTGGGCTGGTGGGACGGCTCGAAGCGCACGGCGGAAAATTTCCCTTATTTTGAAATCCAAAACTTGACAGGTATGGCACATTGTGCCACCCTATCCCATTGGTTTCAATGGCATGAGGCTAACTGTGTTACCTTAGTCAGTGAAAACTGGTGGAATCTCTGTCTAAGCAGGGTGTTCCAATAACCTGACTTATAAGTCATTGACTTGTTAGAAGTAGGCAGTAGGCACTTGTTGTGTAGGCAGTAAGACAGCAAGGCAGCTCACTAGGTTTCCGATCATGCCCACATGTGTGAGTCAAATGCAATGATTTATTTTAGTGTCACACTAAAGAAACTTTGGGACGGGCGAGGTTCTCACGGCATCACCTGCTGCTCGTTGAGGGTTAGGGTTAGTAACAGCAGAACGATGTGTTTTCACGTCCAAGTCTCCAAAAGTCTCCAATAACACCAGAAAAAGTCGCTAGATTTGTCGCTATCTCTCAGTACTATTCCCAAGCTCAAATAACAAACTACTAATGTATTTTTTATTCTTACATCATCCAGTGATTGTCTTTGAACCTGCTCTTGTGTAGAACATTTCGTAATCTGTGTGTTTTATTTGAATTGTAGTTATAGAGTGTTTGTTACAGAATGTTCAGTCTCATAAAAAGTTTATTGTAAAGTGACTTTTATAGCTTCCTGTTCATAGCTTCTTATTTAATCCCAGATTTAATGTAAAGCTGTAAAACTGTAATCTGATCAGTTTGATGGGCTGGAATAACAGATAACGGGTCAGATCCATTTAAGATCCAGAAACTGACACAGAATCCATTTGTTATGTTGGTACTGAAGTGGAACTTTGCTTAAACAAATTAAAACCAGTTAAATGAGTTTAATAATTACAGTCTGTGTGAGTCATTATTGGAAATTTAAGTAAATAGCAGTAACCTGCAGCGTTTCATACGAATAACAGATATTAATTTAAAAAAATAATTCTATAATAAAATACATAATACTTGAATTTTTTTTTTAAACACAAGCAGATTAAAGTCAAACTTGTTTTTATTTTATTTTTTGTAGAAATAAGCAGCAGTGGTGCTGAGATTCATGTTGTTTCACACCTGATAAAGTTTTTATTGTCCACTGTCATCTGAAAAAAACTGAATAAAACGCTACAGCTGAAAAGATTAAAATTCTTTTAGAATTATGTTAGAATTATATTATAATCCGACACGTTAAACTGCTCACCTTTACCACCAGCAGCAGCAGCAGAGAGGATCCAGCTCTCACACAGATCTCCTCCAGGTCATGTACTTCAAGTCTGTAAATCCGGTTATACTCTGGTAAATAGTTCACAATTTAACATTTAATACTCCATAAAACAAAACACAACGCAATTAGGTTAGGATGACTTCGTGTAATGATGAAAAACATCTGTACTGGAACCTTCACTGTAAATGGAGCAGAAGTGAACTGTTACTCTTGGACTGTTACCTGTTACCTTATCTCATCCTGACAACACTCCACTGATCCCGTCTGTCCCTCCCACAGACTCTCAAGCCTCATGTTGTCTAGACTTGTCGACCAGACCAATCGAACCATCACCATGATGAATTCTCACATGACCCCACCTGAAAAGGTAAGTAAGCTGGACGTTATGAAAGTTCTCACCGTCCTCATGTTGCTATCAAGCACCATAAAAGCTCAGGTCTGGTTCATGGTCCAGAAAAAGTCTCGTTTACTTATGTATGCATGTAAATAATCAAACTTTACTAGAGAATAAGCTCTGATACCAAATCAATGCTGGATATAAGAGAGATTATTTATTGTTAAATCTGGATCCTTCAAAATTTCTCAACATTGTGATCAGAACACAAGAATAAATCGAACTGAAAACTGAAATAAAAAGTCATTTACAGAAGCTTTGTGAACATTTGTGGTTATTATTATTATTATTACTTTGATGAAAATAATCTGGAGTTCTTTCGGGTGATTTTGGTTTAAAGGTTGGTGAGAATAAACCATCGCAGTTTGGACCATGTAATTCAATCTTACCTCCTGAAGGTGGAGCCCAAAGTTCATCTTCATGAGAAACACATAAACTGGTTAGATCATCTACAACACTTCAAAACTCGACTCGTTTACCATGTACAAGACGTTGTGTGTTTTGCTTGGTTTAAAAACTTATCTTGACATTATCCAGATGTGAAACCTGATGTAGAGGATGGTGGTTGGAGTCAGGAGAGTAGGGTTGTGTATGATTGTGTACAGTATTCAGTAGTAGTAGGTAGGGCTGGACTGGGAACAAAATTCAGCCCTGGACTTTTTTCTTCACCAGCCCACTACAAGCACATCGCGCCACACATATCACCCCCTACTCAAATGTTAGATGATTGATATTAATAGTTTTCATCTATCTTACCACTAAAGTTATTAACTCACTATAATAAAAATTAAAATAATAAAAAAATAACTACAAACAATTATATATATTTCCAACACTTTCCTTTGGGATTAATAGTGCTATCCATCTATCACACAAATAAAATTTACAATTTCTATTGGATTTCCCCATCCTGTTTCATTAAACCGCAAGAAATAAAATTAAACCTTTCTTTCATTTAATCTTTAACACTGGTAAATATGCTTTTTTCGCACTTTTATTCACACGTGATTCACGTTTGTTCCAAATTAGTGCATTGCTCCGATGAGCAAAGAAATAAATCGCATGTGTAAATACTTTACATGTTGACAAGGGAAATGAACCATGTGAGCTCTGCACATAATCACTCTAAAAAATGTCCTGAACAGCTGTATTTTTCTTTCTGTATTATAGAGGACAATATAGTGTTTACTTTTTCTGAAGAGCAGAGACTAATGGTATCGTCTCAAATTATATCCACCGCCCTATGTAGTGCACTTGGACATGACATCATAGAACTTTTACAAAAATCGTCCTTAAAACGGCTGGTTTAAAGTCCCTGGTATTATTAATAAGTAGTAGATAACTACTTATTAATCATTCAGTGACTGTTAAAAGAAATGTTTTGTACTGTTAGGAAATACCCTAAGTAGGGCATAGGCGACATTTGAGGTGGGCCCACAGTCTCTTCTTAAACGGCGTTACTAACGAAGCAGAGGCTCTGAACACTAACTTTTCCTTTTCTGCTCTCTGGCTATGCTGTAGTTCCTCACTGCCAAACAGGTTGTCCAGTTTCCTGCACTTTTCTGCACCTGCTTGCAGCTTTTTCTGTGTTTTATCACGGGCTTTTTCTGCACCTCCTTTACGCTTTTTCGACCCTTTCTCTATCTCGCACTCATTCATAGCTTTTGTACTGGTGGCTGTGATTACGGTTTATCCTGGGGGCGGGACATTTCTGTGATTGGCCAATGGACATGCAGTGAGGATACTGTGGTGGGCTGATGCACACTTCAGGATTATTATTCAGGAATATTTAAAACAGAATTTATTTTTCACTCTCTCAGCGGCCCACATACAGAGCGGCCCACCGGGAAAACTCCCGACCCTCCCGATGGCCAGTCCATCCCTGGTAGTAGTAGTAAGGTAGTATGAGAACTGTACTTGCTGAAAAATGCTGGACGTCCCTGGAAAAGACGACGTGTTGAAGGCAGCACATGTTGCTCTAAGATCTCAACGTACTTTTCTTTATTAATGCTGCATCACAGAGTGTAAATGACCTTAACCAAGTGTAATGACACACCCCCATACAATGACAGACCCTGGTACTGACACGCCCGCATACCATGACACACCCTGGTACTGACACACCCCCATACCATGACACACCCTGGTACTGACACGCCCCCATACCATGATACACCCTGTTCAGACCCTGCCTCCGCTGAGACCGATTCTGACACACTTGTTACCATTAGGCATGCCTTTATTCTGATTTGAGCCTGTACCTTGTTCCCGTTGTTTTTTATAACAGTCACGCTCCACAAAAATTACAATTACCCTTTCTACCATTCCCTTTGACAGTTTCCTCCGGACCATCCTGATTAGAGACACATCCACATTACAGACATTAGAGCATTCAGCTGGAAGATCTCCGGCACTTTCTAGTTCACCAACACGTTTTTGGAAATCTTCCGGTCTCATGTCAAATATGCCTGGTTGCGTATAACTTGAGCATCATCAGCATCATATTATTCAAACAGGTATTAATGAGTCACATATCTGAATCCCAATGAAGTGATAGACCGGCTCCGTCTTCACTAGTATTAATAAAAATTAATAACAAAAGCACCTAGTGTTTCATTTTTTCCCCTGTTTACAATTAGAAGCGATGGTTAAATCAGCAGACTTACTATTCTTGGGGGTTCTTGGTCATAGAAACTTGTGGTGATCAGGGATGTTGGGTCGCTGTCGTTCTGCCTCTCTTGTCCGATCACTCCGGTTTGGGTAGGAGAGGTGGGCGCTGATGTCCTGTGAAAGCCTTCATGACCTTGTTACCTGCTCGCTCTCCCTTTTAGTTATGCTGTAATAATTAGGGCTGCCGGAGTCTAAAACTCTCTGTAAAACTGTTTGTCAACTAGCATTGTACATTATTAACTACATTCTCTGTTGTTTTACCCCGAGGGCATTCTGATGGAAATCTGTTTACCCGCCGAGGTTAAGGATTAAAGTCGAGACTGCCGGGACAACGATGCTGATCCTGTCAGATGTGACGGGTCTGGAGTAATTGCAACGACAAGAAATCACTACAGACTTTATTGAAGACTAGAGCGGATAACAACTCTATTATTATTTAATTGTTTATTTATCTATTTATTACCAGTTATGACTTTTAGATCATTCAATTCTGTGTTTGTATGATTTGTGTAAATCGTGTATTTATTTAAAGTATCCTCCAGGCCACCCAAGAAGGATGGGCCCTGCTGAGTCTGGTTCCTCTCAAGGTTTCTTCCTGTAATTTTCAGGGAGTTTTTCCTTGCCACAGTCGCCCTCGGCTTGCTCAACAGGGGTTTTTGTATCTGTTGGTCCTGGATTTTGTAAAGTTGCTTTGAGACAATGTATATTGTAAAAAGCGCTATATAAATAAAGTTGACTTGACTTGACTATTCTGAGATTTAAGAAAGTCTGTAAGTTCACTAAAAAAAGCATTAACATGACCTGGTGAATGCCATGTGAAAATGAATCAGGATTGTGTATGAACTGTGCATGATTGGTTCAAGGCCTGTTCCAATAGCTGTTACATTAGACATGAGGAGAATGTGAGCGCGGACTAATATCGGTCCTCCATACATCCACAACTGATGGCATAGTAGAGGAATAATTAAAGGTATGTCATATACAGTAGGAATTTCAGTCACTAACTCAGTTTCAGTTACCGATTTCAATAAAATAGTTCTATAATCAACTCCAGTCAAATTAAGATGTGTGGTAGAGGATCTCAGACTTTCCACAAAAGCCATCGATTTCTTTGGAAATGGTAAAAGATCACGTACATTTTTAAGGTCGGACACAGACATAGGAGTTATTTTATACTGTGTAACAACAAGATCGCGGTCAGAGGACATTTTCACATCAAACAAACATGTTGCATTAACAGTAGACAGATTTGGGTGTAGTTTTGGTTTAATGGTATTATTACAATCCATGCCAACATTCAGAGTTTGTTGTGAATTTTTACTATGGGCCACAACAGGTTGTTTTTGTACTGGTGCATTTGTACTAGTACTTTTGATAGCCTTTGGCTGTTTTTGTCTTTTTTACTATGACATTTATCCCAGATTGGTTTCATATTCCTCCAAAAATCAAGACCATTATTCATGAAATCCTAATCTCAGTTAGGATCCCCATATTTATCTACAATACACAAAGTAGCAGTGCGCAAATATTCAAGTTCAAATGAGTCCTGTTTAGGAAAAGGCCTGAATCCTAGATTTTTATTAAAACCATGTAAATTATCTATCACATTCCTGTGTAAGTACTTTGTCCAAATCTATCAAGCCACTGTTCAGGTGTTTCATGCAATTTAGGACAATAATACTTATTTTTAAAATTTTGGGTCCCCATTACTTACAAGAAAATAAGACGGTGTTAGTAACCAACAAATATAATTCAAGGAATTACTCCTCTCCCATTAATGATAAAATTTAATTAAATAGAAGTAAAAAGGAAAGGAGGAGTGTCCGAGGAAATACACAAAATAAACAAGGATTCATAATTCAACAGATAAATAATCTTAGAGACTTACTCACTTACCTGGACTAGATTGCCCACATACTCCACCATTTGTTAGGTATTAACATTTGTTAGGTTGTTTCTCAACAACTACAACAAAACCAGCCTAAACACTATTTAGAACTGCATGCTCAGCTCTTAAGCTGTGCAAAGTGTAGACATACTAGGCCTAATACCATAAGTATGTGGACATAAGTGTAACTAGGATCTAACAGAAAGGAACACTTGAGTCTATAAACACTGCATCGTCAGGACAAAAACAGAACCAAGTCCAAGGAATCGTTTGTAGATCTCCACCGTCACATTATAGTCATGCACAGATCAGGGCAAGAATATTAAAAAACCAAAATCTTAAGCTTTGAGTGTTACAAGGACGTCTACAGTGATCATTATGAAATGAAAGAAGCTGGGCACAAGAAGGACCTTGGTCAGAGAATAAAAAAAAAGTCTAGTGGGAGATAAGAGAGCCTGTTGGATGGATACTACAGCTATAGTAGTGTGTGTGTGTGTGTGTGTGTGTGTGTATGTGTGTGTGTGTGTTGAGACATTCGTTAATAGCTCATTGCGAAGACAAAAGATTAGACGATAATGAACAGCAAAAATTACTAAAAGATAAAATCCCTCAACAGGATTAATGGTGGTACGACGTTGTCTAGCCTGACGTTGATGTTTTTGAGTTACTGTCCCACTGCTGTCCTGGGGGTCTCCACCATTCCTGAATTACTGATTACACTGAGTGGGTTACGCACACCAAAATTTGTCTTTACTGTCTGAGGTGAGTGAGGAACCTTCTTCTTCATCTGTGTTTTGGTTTCTTCATCTTTTGCTGGTTTTTGTGATGAAGAGGAGCTGCCCGGTTCAGCCGGCTGGTCATCAGGCTTTTTTTGGCATCGCCTTAAAAAGCAAAACCTTCTTTGTTTATCAAATCTGATGGATCAAAAACAGAAAGAAAATGTTTTATTATCGTAAATTATAATGTTCTACAATCTGTAACTCTGAGTTCACACTGACAGTGATGCGACAAAGTGAGATAATTATTAGAACGAAGTGGTGAATGTAAACATAGCGAAGAATAAATAAATGTAAATATATGTAAATAAATGTAAATAATAAAAACACAGAGTTTCTTACATTGACTTTGACGTTTATTTGATGTCAGACAGGATGAAGCTGAGATATTTAATCTTTTATCTGCTCAACTTCATTTCATTTATTAATAAACATCCATTCCTGAAATGCTGATTCATGTGAGCACAATACACGTTTCCACTATATGATGGTCAATCGTAGATGCCTCCGAGCCCCAGTGTACTTTTCTGCATTAATGCTGCATCAGTGCATGAGTGTAAATGACCTTTACCAAGGGCACTGACACACCCTCATACCATGACAGACCCTGGTACTGACACACCCCTATACCATGATACACCCTGGTACTGACACACCCTCATACCATGACAGACCCTGGTACTGACACACCCCCATACCATGACAGACCCTGGTACTGACACACCCCTATACCATGATACACCCTGGTACTGACACACCCTCATACCATGACAGACCCTGGTACTGACACACCCCTATACCATGATACACCCTGGTACTGACACACCCTCATACCATGACAGACCCTGGTACTGACACACCCCTATACCATGATACACCCTGGTACTGACACACCCTCATACCATGACAGACCCTGGTACTGACACACCCCTATACCATGATACACCCTGGTACTGACACACCCTCATACCATGACAGACCCTGGTACTGACACACCCCTATACCATGACACACCCTGGTACTGACACACCTCCATACCATGACACACCCTGGTACTGACACACCTCCATACCATGACACACCCTGGTACTGACACACCCCCATACCATGATACACCCTGGTACTGACACACCCCCATACCATGATACACCCTGGTACTGACACACCCCCCATACCATGACACACCCTGGTACTGACACACCCCCATACCATGATACACCCTGGTACTGACACACACCCATACCATGACACACCCTGGTACTGACACACCCCCATACCATGATACACCCTGGTACTGACACACACCCATACCATGACAGACCCTGGTACTGACACCCCCCATACCATGATACTCCCTGGTACTGACACACCCCCATACCATGATACACCCTGGTACTGACACACCCCCATACCATGATACACCCTGGTAATGACAAACCCCCATACCATGATACACCCTGGTACTGACATGCCCCCATACCATGATACACCCTGGTACTGACACACCCCCATACCATGACAGACCCTGGTACTGACACAACCCCATACCATGACAGACCCTGGTACTGACACAACCCCATACCATGATACACCCTGGTACTGACACACCCCCATACCATGACACACCCTGGTACTGACACACCCCCACACCATGATACACCCTGGTACTGACACACCCCCATACCATGACAGACCCTGGTACTGACACCCCTGATACCATGATACACCCTGGTACTGACACAACCCCATACCATGACAGACCCTGGTACTGACACGCCCCCATACCATGACAGACCCTGGTACTGACACACCCCCATACCATGACAGACCCTGGTACTGACACACCCCCATACCATGACACACCCTGGTACTGACACACCCCCACACCATGATACACCCTGGTACTGACACACCCCCATACCATGACAGACCCTGGTACTGACACCCCCCATACCATGATACACCCTGGTACTGACACAACCCCATACCATGACAGACCCTGGTACTGACACGCCCCCATACCATGACAGACCCTGGTACTGACACACCCCCATACCATGACAGACCCTGGTACTGACACAACCCCATACCATGACAGACCCTGGTACTGACACACCCCCATACCATGATACACCCTGGTACTGACACGCCCCCATACCATGATACACCCTGGTACTGACACGCCCCCATACCATGATACACCCTGGTACTGACACACCCACATACCATGACAGACCCTGGTAATGACACGCCCCCATACCATGACAGACCCTGGTACTGACACACCCCCATACCATGACACACCCTGGTACTGACACACCCCCATACCATGATACACCCTGGTACTGACACACCCCCATACCATGATACACCCTGGTACTGACACGCCCCCATACCATGATACACCCTGGTACTGACACACCCCCATACCATGATACACCCTGGTACTGACACGCCCCCATACCATGATACACCCTGGTACTGACACGCCCCCATACCATGATACACCCTGGTACTGACACACCCCCATACCATGACAGACCCTGGTAATGACACGCCCCCATACCATGACAGACCCTGGTAATGACACCCTCTGAGGGATGGAAGATCAAATCAAACAAATCAAATAAAAGTCTAAGTAAATGTAAGAAACTCTTACTATTATTTACATTATCCATACTGTCCCAACGTTTTCTGATTTGTGGTTGTAATCAGTAATGGTATTTACTGCTATCTAGTGATTAGTTGTTGTAATGTTCTTTCTCCTGATTTCTTTATTATTATGATGTATAGAAACTAATTGTACAGTTTTATATTTACTTACATTATGTTGCAGTGTTTCAGTAGACTAAACAGTCGCTTTACTGATTCTTCTAGTCTATTCTCACGTAGATCCAGTTCCTTCAGGTATGAGGGGTTATAGTGCAGAGCTGAAGCCAGATCTCTACAGTCCTTCTCTGTTATACTACAGTTATTCAGCCTGCAGATCAAGAGCAAATTCTTTTATACTAAATACACAGAATCATTTAGTAAACAGGAACTATAAGCAGGAGTTTATGTTTCAGTAAAACACTTGTAAAGATTTGGTAATGTACCACTGGGGTTTAGAACACATTAATAAACTATTTTTAAAGCATCGACAATGCTGATAAATTATAAATTAATAAATAAGTAACTGTGTTATTTACATAGAAGTTGTTAATAATAATGATAAGAATAAGACAAATATTTAAAGGTTAACAGTGAATAAATCTGTATGCTAGTAAAATAGTCCAAAAGAGATTCCATGTGAATATAAACACATCATGACTTACTTTAGTTTCTCCAGTTTACACTGAGGGTTCTTCACCAGTTCACACAGGTTTCTCACTCCTGATTCTCCTGGTTTATTCTGGTTCAGATTCAGCTCTCTCAGGTGAGCAGGATTTAAAACCAGAGCTGAAAGTAAACCAGCAGAGTCTTCTTCTGTAATGCTGCCTTTATTATACAGCCTGCAGAGAGAAACAGAGGAAGATACGAGTGTTTATTCATAATAATAACAGTGTTTATTAATTAAATGTTTATTATTTTTAATAATGTTTTTTATTTTTAATTAATTCTATTAATGTAAGGGGATATTTAGTCAAGCTGTAATCAAGAGTGTTTACATGATAGTAGAATAAATGAATAATATAAGTGTAGAAAATGGTTCCTCTTGTTCTTACGTTAGGTTTTGGATTGTACAGTGTGGATCCTCCAGCAGAGCTGATAGTTGATTCACTTTGATCTCTTTCAGTGATTTGGAGCTCAGATGAAGTTCCTTCTGCAGTAAGATGTTTTTACCTAGAATCTGATTGAGAGTGGTGTAGGCTTCCTCTGCATCAGGACTTTTAAACAGCCTGTAGAGAAGAAACATCCAGAAACATCAATCTTATAACATTCATAACTATTTGGGGTGAATGTAAAAGCAGTTTTACAGTATGTAAACAAATAAAGTTTCCAGCATCGTATTAAGCAAAGTTACAGAATAAATCAAAAATATTTTCTAATAAATCATTGGTTTATTTTAAATCCAATAATTCTGCAACAGTTAAATAATCAGATTTTAAGGCCGACAGTAAAGTGATGGAAACAAAAATCTCTCACCTCAGTTTAATTTTATTCCTGTTTAACCTTCCAGTCTCACATACGGTACAGATCTTCTGCACTCCTGATTCTCCAGGATGGTTCCCTCTGAGATCCAGCTCCTTCATGTATGAACGGTTTGATCTCAGAGCTTCAGCCAGAGCAGCATAACCTTCATCTCCTACACCACAATCTGATAATCTGCAGAGAGAACACAGTTTGGGACGAGTGTAAAAAGGAGACATCAATTTCACATCAAACGATGTCTTTACATACTAGGGCACAGTAATACCGGAATAGGAAAGGGTCTTTTACAAACTGTTGTCACAAAGGTAAAAGCATCTTGAGCTTAGACCTAGATGTTTCCAAACCACGACTGATTCACTGAAACACACTGATCCATGTGGTTTTTTTTACCATAGATTCCTGATACAATTTTAATGAATCATTAGTTTGAAAAGAGTCGTTTCTGACTCAGTGATTCAGTGATGCTTCTGCACAGACTGATGTAAAGAAATGGAGGAGGGTAAATATCATGTATGGACAGAGTCTGACAGAACTTTAGAGCCAAAAAGGCACAAATGTAATAAATAATGACATTATAAAGTACAAATAATTTATTTGCATAATCAGTTTGTTTTGTTGTATTGGAGACCAACATAGATCGTTTTACTTTAACTTCAATAACTCCAGATCAGAATTAATTAAGAGCTAAAATTCTGGTATGGTGATTCTAAACAACATTTGACACAGGAATCAATTGTTGGTAATGGAATATAATATCATTTGTTGGACCATGGAACACATTAACAGATTTCCCAAACATCCTTATAGGAAAAAAATACCTTGAAGCTCCCAGAACAAACTGACGTTGTGTTTCAAGGTACCGCTGTAATGATACTGCTGGACTTACTTGAGTCGTTCCAGGTTGTATTGATGATTCTGCAGTAGAGGAACGAGCTTCTTCACTCCTGAGTTTCCTATCGGATTTTCACTCAGATCCAGATCAGTCAGGTGTGATGGGTTCATACTGAGAGCTGAAACCAGAGTAGTGCAGTCGTTCTCTGTTAAGCTGCACCCACACAACCTGCAGAGAGAGGGCGCTATTAGAAATGGTCTTTATTTGTTTTCTTATTTTTACTTGCTGTACACACACACACACACACACTTTACTAAAACATCTTAGTAACCAACAGGTTCTCTCATCTCTTCACTGGACTTCTGGAGCTTTTTTAGAGTGAGCATTCGATTCTTATCTCCCTGACCAAGATCCTTCTTTCCTGGGTGCCCAATTTGGTTGGATGACCAATCTTATGAAGGTTTCTTTATATTTCAAAATGAATAAGGTCACTGTGGTCATGGGACACTCAAAAGTCATTGTTTTATTGTTTTATTAGATACTGAGATATTGTTTTATATCCTTGTCCTGGTCGAGGCCTTGCCAGATTTTGATGGTAGAGATCCTCAGACGGTTCCTCAGACTGGTGACTGGCCCAAGTGTGGTGTCTTATTGACCCCAGTGTGCCTTTACAAACGCCGTCCAATCAATTTCAGCAAGTAGATTCAGTTAAATTCTAGTCGTGCCTCAAGAATCATTGAAGCAGACATTACAGCTGTCACTGGTCCCTTGACCGGGGGTGGCCGTGGGGGGCACTGGGCTGACACGTTCAACAGTCCTCATCCATTCTGAGATGCTGTCAGCCCACTTCTTTTCTTCTGGATCCTTGGACGGTTCCTTGCAAAATGACCTTCGCAAAGCTGCTGCTTCTTGTGACGTGGCCACACCACCTTAGTTTCCTCTTTTTAACTTTTGTGAGGAGGTCATTGTATTGTCCGATGGCTTGCTTGATGGTGCTGCGGATCTCTTAGTTTGTAATGTGGTCTTTATAGGAGACGCCAAGGATGGTTCTGTAGCATCTCATCTCAACTGCTTGGATCCGTCGCTGTAGTTCTGCTGTTAAGGTCCAGGACTCCAAAGCATATAGAAATATGGAGATGACCAGGGCACCTATCAGTTTGAGCTTGACTTTGAGGCTGATGTTCTTGTCTCTCCATATTGGTCTGAGCTTTAGCATAGCTGCTGATGTCTGGGCAGCTCTAGAAAGTATTTCTGCTCTTAATCCCTCCTCGCTGATAATGGAGCCCAAGTATTTGAACTTGGTCACCGTCTCAAGTTCCTGGCCATTCACAGTGATCTTGGTTGTGATCAGATTTTTGCTGTTTGTTATCAGCTTGGTCTTCTCTGCACTGATCACCATGCCAAACCTTGATTTTGTTTACTAGCTTGGCTAGTTCCACTTCGCTCCCTGCCAGCCCGTCAAGATCATCAGCAAAATGGAGGTTTGTGATAGTTCTTCCCCCAATGCTCACAGTGCCCTGGTGATTTTCGAAAGCGTCAGTCATAATCTGCTCCAGGAAGATGTTGAAAGAGTGTAGGCGACAGAAGGCAGCCCTGACATTAAAGCACCCGACCACAATTTGGAGTACCAGATTCTGATTACTTCAATAAATGAGAGATTTTAGTTTTTGATTAATTAAAAAGTGTTTACTTCATCCTTCTGTTTGATTGAGTGTAGATTGATGATAAAATGCTAATTTTATTTATTCAAAAACAAATCCACAACACAATAAAGAAGAGTTAATAAACGTATTTACGTAAGGTTTTGGATTGTACAGTGTGGATCCTCCAGCAGAGCTGATAGTTGATTCACTTTGATCTCTTTCAGTGATTTGGAGATCAGATGGAGTTTCTTCTGCAGTAAGATGTTTTTACCTAGAATCTGATTGAGAGTGGTGTAGGCTTCCTCTGCATCAGGACTTTTAAACAGCCTGTAGAGAAGAAACATCCAGAAACTTAACTGACCTACAATCTGGTTTTAGAAGAATGCACAGTACTACTACAGCAACTTTGAAAGTAGTAAATGATTTTATTGATTTCTTAGATAAAAAGCAACAATGTGCAGCCCTCTTTACTGATTTGGCAAAAGCCTTTGATACAGTAGACCATGAAATCAAGCTGAAAAGGCTTTTTGAAATTGGAATTTGTCAGCAAGCAATAGAACAGTTTAAGAATTACTTGTCCAACAGGTCTCAATGTGTGCAAATAGAAGGTTTTACTTCCACTTGTCTTCATATAACTAAGGGTGTTCCTCAAGGCTCAATCCTAGGTCCACTTCTATTCATAATATATATAAATCATTTGGATAAAAATGTACCACATGCTAAATGTAATTTTTATGCTGATGACACCGTATTATACTGTGCTGCTCCAATAAACAGCCATCTACGTCAACTTTACACCAATAAACACCCATCTACATAAACTTTACACTAATAAACACCCATCTACATCAACTTTACACCAATAAACACCCATCTACAAAAACTTTACACCAATAAACACCCATCTACGTCAACTTTACACCAATAAACACCCATCTACGTCAACTTTACACCAATAAACACCCATCTACATCAACTTTACACTAATAAACACCCATCTAAATTAACTTTATCATCAGATTTACATTCATATATAGTTAAAATCCAATAATTCTGCAACAGTTAAATAATCAGATTTTAGAGACGAAAGTAAAGTGAAGAAAACTAAAATCACCTCAGTTTAATTTCATTCTTGTTCTGCCATCCAGTCTCACATACGGTACAGATCTTCTGCACTCCTGATTCTCCAGGATGGTTCCCTCTGAGATCCAGCTCCTTCATGTATGAACGGTTTAAGTTCAGAGCTTCAGCCAGAGCAGAATAACCTTCACCTCCTACACCACAATCTGATAATCTGCAGAAAGAACACAGTTTGGGACAGGGTGTAAAATGCAGATAAAAACTAAAAGAAGTGATCTGAAATGATGGCTACGCTTCATAATTCATAACATTTTTAAAAGTAGACATCAATTTTACATCAAACTCTGTCTTTATGAACATTGATTTGTGCACTGGGGCACAGTGATACTGGAAGAGGAAAGAGTCTGTAAATACAAATATTATGTAATTAATAATTAATCTTACACACCACACAGTGGGTGTAAACTTGATACTTAAAAGAGGTTTCCACATGCATCTCTATGTATTTTTTAGAGTTATTGATGCTCTCACAGATGTGGCCCCTGGCGTGGACACCTAATACACCCAACCATGACAGATACAATAAATACAGTACTGACAGCAGGTAAAAAATATGTGATATGTTACGGTCCTATCTGCCACTAATCACTGGCAAGACGCTACAAAAGTGTAGATTATGAGCATCATTACATCAGAACCTCCAGTTTACACTCGTTCTTCTTCAGTCCTTCACAGAGCTTCTGTACTCCAGAGTTCTGTAGGTTGTTGTTGCTCAGGTCCAGCTCTCTCAGACTGGAGGATCCTGATCTCAGAACTTCAGATAAAGCTGAACAGCTCTCCATCGTTAGATCATCGTCATTAATCCTAAACACAACAGAAACCCCCGAATTTATCTGTCATGTTTAGATGCTGAGTTACTTAAATATTAGACACTTACAGATTCTGTTCACTGTAGGTAAGCTATGTAAATATTAAAGGTTTGATTGTGAGCCAGACTGGAACAAAGAGAGGCGTAGACTTCTTCTGCTCTAGGAGACTTTAAGAACCTGCATATGCTATTGTTATGAAAACTTAATATGAAAAAATTTATAATAGCTCACCTGAGTGTGGTGGGTCTGCAGTGTGGATCCTTCAGTAGCTCTGAGAGCTTCTTCACTCCTGAATCTCCATGTATCTTCTTACTCAGATCCAGCTCTCTCTCTACTAACAGGTTTATACTCACAATCTTCTTCAGATCATTAAAAGCTTCTTCTGCAGCAGCACCCAACAACCTGCAGAAAGAGAAGAATCAAAACCCATAGTGGATCCGTGAGGCAGGAGTGAAGAAATCATCAATAACAACTGATTAGATACTTTTTAGACAAAAATATTCAAGTTACTAATATCCAAGGATGGACCTGAAGCTGTAGAACCAAAAGTCTGACATGAATCATCATGATCTGAAATTCTTTTATAACTTCATAATACTAGAAAAGATCTTTACCTCAGTGTGTTCAGTTTAGATTTTTTATTCTGTAGTAAATCATAGAGCAGTTTTACTCCTGAATCTCCAGGATCGTTCCCACTGAGATCCAGCTCCATCAGCTCTGATGATGGGTTTGATCTCAGAGTTTCAGCCAGAGCAGCATAACCTTCCTCTCTTACACCACAATCTGATAATCTGCAGAAATAAGAAAATATGTAATTATTTACTGTTGAATGACTTTGAATGAGTCTAATTGAAAACACCAATGATTTGGTAATAAATAAATAATAATAAAATACTAACGTGAGTTTGTGGAGTTTGAACTGTGGATTCTTCAGTAGATGAGAGATCTGAATCACTCCTGAATCTCCTAGTTGATTGTAACTCAGATCCAGATCTTTCAGGTGTGATGGATTTACATCAAGAGCTGATTTCAGATCAGTACAACTTTTAACTGTAATGCTGCAGTTCCTCAAGCTGCAGAGAGAAAAGAAATATAATAAATTATAATATAATATTGTGTGCTACATGTTGGTGGTTGTCAAATTAAAGCATGCCTGTTCCTCTTGAGGATT
This sequence comes from Trichomycterus rosablanca, assembly GCF_030014385.1. Classification (NCBI taxonomy): domain Eukaryota; kingdom Metazoa; phylum Chordata; class Actinopteri; order Siluriformes; family Trichomycteridae; genus Trichomycterus; species Trichomycterus rosablanca. The sequence goes on from NC_085998.1 coordinate 1,459,297, forward strand.
TTCCCCCCTTACTGTTCCCTGAAGGTTTTATTTACTCTGTCACTTACGTGAGTTTTGTAATCATGCAGTGTGGATCCTTCAGTACAGTCGATAGATGTTTAACTCCTGAATCTCCAAAATTTCTTCTACTCAGATCCAGCTCACTCAGTTTTAACATCTTTATATCCATTTTATTCAGATAATCACAAGCTTCATCCATTTCAGGGCTTCTCCTCAGAAATCTACAAAACAATAAATAATAATTATCATCCATCCAACCACCTACTCATGAATCCACATCCATCCATCCACTCACATCTATTCCTCCACGGTTATCCATCCATCCTTTTATTCATCTATCCGACCACATTCATCCATCTATGTATCCACCCGTTTATCCACACTTCTCCTTCAATCCAAGCAATCATCCATCCATCCACATTTGATCAGTCTAAATTTAATTGGGAATGATTATAAAATAATTTGTGTTCAGGTTTTTATTTTACATGCAGAGATGAAGTGCTAAGAGAGAGATGATCATTTATAATACAACCACAAATAAGAGTTTCTTACATTTACTTTCACTTTTATTTGATGTCAGACAAAGAGATATTTCATCTTTTATCTGCTCAACTTCATTTCATTTTTTAATAACTTTTTTTTGGAATGTGTTGCAGGTCTGAAATGCAGGAGTGGATGTTTATTAATAAATGAAATGAAGTTGAGCAGATAAAAGATGAAATATCTCAGCTTCATCCTGTCTGACATCAAATAAAAGTCAATGGCTGAAACTCTTTTTCTGATTTTGGGTTGTAAAATAATTGTACTGTTTTGTTTCATTTTTTTACACACTGATTTAAACACAAGAAGTTAAATTTACTCACCTGACTCTCAGTTTAGATTTTGGTTTCTTTAATAAATCCTTAAACATCTTCATTCCTTTTGTTCCTGGATCATTTCCACTGAGATCCAGATCAGTTAGAGGTGATGAGGGGTTTGACATCAGAGCTTTAGCCAGAGCAACATAACCTTCATCTGAGATCTTACAATCACTCAGTCTGTAAGTAAAATCATAATAAGGTATAGATGAATCAGAACTTTAGGAGCTTTATGAGAATTTAAATATTAATATGAGAATAAAAGTTTCTCTAAAGCAGCTCGAGTTTCTCCTGAATGTTTCTATCATGGAGCTGAAACCTGAACTGATTGTGATGAAAATACTGACCCTGTTTCTCACAATGTGGAAATAAGAATTCCTTATTGCTCATTTTTAATAACCATCTTCTCCACTCCTCAGAGATCCAGCAAGAGATCCTCTCACGTTCCAAGATTTTTTTAAACAATCCGGTTTAAAACTCCTCTGCCTTTAATGGCTTGTTATCTGGGCCAACTGCCTTTCTACTCTTCATTCTCTTTATAGCTGCCCTCACTTATTCCTCGCTAATCCAGGGCAAGGCAAAGGGTGGTTACACCAACAAAACTAAACTATTAACACTTACGTTGTTAAAAGCATTTTTACTCTTCAGCATTTTGCTACAGCTGCCTAAAACTTATGCACAGTGCTGTAGATGCTCAATTTGACCAACTAAATGACCAACTCTAGTTCATAGCTCCAAAATTATTTAGGCCACTACAGACCACATACTCTCAAAGTCTTTGTCTATGCTTTGCACAGTTTGATCTTGGAGCTCCACAGACGGTTCCTTGCACTACATGATTTAGTTTCTATCCTGACAATGTGGTGTAAATTGTGGTTCTTATAGATCATCAATTCAACAAATGGAATCCAGTAAAGTTCTAAAGTTCACATCTTAGAATTATATAGAACAGAATTATAAAAAGCAAAACAGGATGCATTTGAACATAATTTGGAATTTCACAGCAAAGAGTCGATTTGCAAATTTTGCAGTGGAAATAACAGAGAGAGTGAAAATGGAGCAGATGGGAATGTAAAGAGAAATGAAGATTATTTATGGGTGTTTAATGTAGAGACTCATGAACAGTTTGTCTACTCCGGGTTCTTGGAATTCAATGTAATCAAGAAAATGGTTCCTCTTACGTAAGGTTTTGGATTGTGCAGTGTGGATCCTCCAGCAGAGCTGATAGTTGATTCACTTTGATCTCTTTCAATGATTTGGAGCTCAGATCGAGTTTCTTCTGCTGTAAGATGTTTTTACCTAGAATCTGATTGAGAGTGGTGTAGGCTTCCTCTGCATCAGGACTTTTAAACAGCCTGTAGAGAAGAAACATCCAGAAACATCAATCTTATAACATTAATAACTTTAATAACATTAATAATATTAAAAACATTAATAACAGTCTAATAATCATTTTACTGCTATTGAATCTTACAGTGTTTCCACACTTCTTCAGATTTCTAAGCCCGGACGGAATCCTCACCACTAAAGATTGTGGTTTGGTGTTTGACTCAAGTGAATTGGCTAAACTTCACAATTTTTAGTACAATTGAAAATAACTTTATTTAAAGTAAACATATTTACCTTCTATAAAAGATACAGTGACAAATTCATATATTTCCAGCTATAATTTACCATTTAAGGATGTACAAAATAAATAATAACTTTGCACTTATACTGTATATATTTAAGAGTTTCATCAAGTACACAATGATTTTTCAAATAATAAACTCAGTCACTAAAGCATCAGTATCTTCTCTTACAAATCAGCTGTATTAAAATACTTAAGTACCTTAAAGATGTAAAGTTTATATTTATAGTTTAATTTCTTACCTAAAACACTCATCAGAAACATCAATATTAAAGGATGCTGTTCATATTCAAATTGTATGTGAATATTTTGATGATAATGTTGGAGTAGTGTTCTGTTACCTGAAGCTTCATGGTGCAACAAGACAATGAGCCAGTAAACACCAGTAAATCACCATCAGAACCTGATTTGTGTACATGCTGAAAATCTATAAATGATGTTTCTCCTCAGTACAACACTGAGGTGCTAATAATTATTATCAGTTCAGGTGGAGTCGGTTTGTTTAAATGAATTAATTAATTCTACAGGGTTCACAAACTTTTCCTCACACATACAACATCAGTGAGTGCTCCAGATAAAGGAGTAGAAATAACATTTATTTTCTCTCACCTCAATTTCTTCAGTTTACAGTCCGGATCTTCTAGTATCTCATAGAGCAGTTTTACTCCTGAATCTCCAGGATGGTTCGCTCTGAGATCCAGCTCCATCAGCTCTGATGATGGGTTTGATCTCAGAGCTTCAGCCAGAGCAGCATAACCTTCCTCTCCTACACCACAATCTGATAACCTGGAAACATTTTTAAATAATTAACTTCATTATTTATGATAAATAAAATCAGCTCACTGGAACAGTAAAAATGTAAATAAAAACAGACAGTTTTTTTTCCAAATCAACTTCTTTTAGTTTAAAGGCATTAATGATTTGAGATCTTAAACCTCACTTTTATGGATTTGGATGTGCAATCAAAGACTCACCTCAGTATCTCCAATTTACAGTTCTGATTCTTCAGTCCAGCACATACCAGCTCTACTCCTGAATCCTGCAGGTCGTTGTTGCTCAGATCCACCTCGGTCAGGTTGGATTCAGAATTAAGAATCGTGAGTAAAGCTGAGCAGCTTCTGTCTGTCAGGTTACAGCTACTGAGTCTGAAAATACAACAGAACAAATGTTTAAATACCAGCCAACATATTGAAAAATTAAAAACAAAATCAATACACAAAACCTAAAACACTTAAAACACACAAAACAAAAAGTTAACATAGCTCTAATTATTACTTAATAATATCTAGGTTGTTTAAGCTATAGGTTAAGGTAAATGATCAAGGTTTCCAGTGACCACAATGACTAGTAAAAATATATAGTTTTTAATAATAAGATTCTTGTGGTGCTAGTTTTAAATATGTTTTATTTATCATATTGTTTATATATTTATTTATGTTATTTAGTAGAATTCAAATTTGCAAGATTACTTTATATTTTCTTAAGTTTAACTGATATTTACACAAACTAAACTATTTAACTTTCACCTCAATTTGTCAAGCTTACACTATAAAGAAGCAGATCAGAATGATGGTGTTACATCCTGACATCCTACTGACCAAGAAGATGGTGGTGGACCTCAGAGGGTCTAAGCCCCTTCTGGTCCCCAGTCACCACAGATGGTGTGGATGATGAGGTGGTATGGATATACAGATACCTTGGAGTGCAATTATACGACAGGCCAGTCTGTTGTTGCCGGTGCTTCTTCCATAAACTCCAAGTTTGTTATTTTTATATTGTTACCCTATTTTCTCTCCAATTTAGATATATACTTTAATAGATAGATACTTTATTAATCCTGTAGGAAATTATTATTATTTTATTAAAATAATTAAAAAAAGTTTGACATTGCCAATGTTTCCTATGACATGGTTGGTACCAAACTAAGGGTGAGGACTAGCACATGTATCCTCCTACACTTGTAAAGCCAGTACATACAATGTTACCAGCACAAGTCAGTGTCACTTTAAATTACCTAATTGTTTGACAAAAAAGCTGTTTTTCAGCCAATAAGCTTCACATTCTCTCAATTCTGTTGAGCCACTTAAAAAGCAAGTCCAAGAGAACTGTTCTGACACATGCTTAATGGTTCATGTTTTTAGTTATCAGCCATTACTAAACCTATAGGTAAGGTTAATGAGGTAAAACAACCACTCAAAACTAAGTAAATGTTTTACTTACAGAGCTCTTTTTGACTCCTTGACGACTGGCAGCAGCCTCCTAAAGCATTCATCTGATTTTATGAACTTCTGTAGGTCAAAAACATCCAGATCTTCTTCTGATGTAAGCAACACAAAGACCAGAGCAAACCACTGTGCAGGTGAAAGTTCAACCTCAGACAAATTACCTGAGCTTAAGTGGTTTTGGATCTCTTTTACTAAAGTATCATCGTTTAACTCATTCAGACAGTAGAACAGGTTGATGGATCTCTCTGGAGATGGGTTTTCATTAAACTTCATCTTGATGTACTGAGCAATTTCTTTCTCGCAGTCAGAGCTTCTTCCACTGTACCTCAACAGACCTTGTATGAGTTTCTGATTATAGTCAACTGTGAGACCCAGAAGGAACCGAAGGAAAAGATCAAGGTGTCCATTGTTGCTCTCCAAAGCTTTGTCCACTGCAATCCTGAGCAATTCCATAGTTTTCTCCTCAGGGTTCTCTGCTGATGTCGACTCTTGGTTGAAAACATTCACATTTTCATTTATGAGACGCATGTATGCATATAAAGAGGCGATAAACTCCTGAATGCTCAGATGCACAAAGCTGAAAACTGTGCCAGCAAACCTGCTTGTTTCCTGAGTGCACAGGCCAGAGTATGCAGAGATTTTACTGACATCAATTCCACACTCTTCTAGATCTTCTGCATAAAAAATCAGGTTGTTTTTTTCCAAGTGTTGGAAGGCCAGCTTTCCCAGTGCCAGAATGGCCTCTTTATTCCACGGAATATCTGAAGCATTTTTTCTTGTATACTTCAGGTTTTCTTGTATGGTCTGGAAGATCAGAAAGCAGGTGTACATCTCAGTCAGTGTCTTTGGTGTCTCTTCATCTTCTGTTTCCTTTAAAATCCTCTCAAGAACTGTGGCTGAAATCCAGCAGAAGACAGGAATGTGACACATGATGTAGAGACTCCGAGATGCTTTAATGTGTTTGATGATATTGTTGGCGAGGCTCTCATCACTGATTCTTTTTCTGAAGTACTCCTCCTTCTGTTGATCATTGAAGCCCCGGACCTCCGTTACTCTGTCCACACATTCAGCAGGGGTCCTAGCAGCTGCAGCAGGTCGAGTGGTTATCCAGATCAGAGCTGAGGGAAGCAGGTCTCCTTTGATGAGGCTGGTTAGTATAACGTCCAGTGTGGCTGGCATCGATGCGTCTGTCAGTGTCTTATTTTCCTGAAATGCCAAAGGGAATCGACATTCATCAAGTCCATCAAAGATGAACATGACTTTATACCTGTCTGTGAACCTCAGTCCTTTAGTTTCAGGGAAAAACTCAGAGATGATGTCCATCAGATTGCGGTGGTTTTCTTTCTTCAAGTTTAGTTCTCTGAAAGGCAGAGGGAAAATGAAACTGATGTCCTGATATTTTTTATCTGTAGCCCAGTCAAGAACAAACTTCTGCACACAGATGGATTTTCCAATGCCGGCCACGCCCTGTGTCAACACCGTTCTGATGTCCTTGTCTTGTCCAGGCAGTGGTTCAAACATGTTCTGACATTCAATTTGTTGCTCCTGCTGCATTTGAGTTGCTTCCTTTGTTAAGCTGGTTTTCTGCTTTTCTATTTGTCTCATCTCATGCTCCTGGTTTATAGTTCCAGCTCCACCTTCAGTGATGTAGAGATCTGTGTAGATCTGATTTAAAATGGTGGACTCTCCTTTCTTAGAAATTCCTTCCCACACATGCTGATACTTCTTTTTTAGTCTTAGTTTCAGTTTACGCTGGTAAAATCCAGTCAGTTCATCTAAACAAACAATTGTAAAAAGAAAATACATTTAAATCAGTTATACTCTAATAATAATAATAACAATAAATCTGACCATCTGTAATAAATCACACCTACTAGTACAGATTTGTTGCATCACATTGATCAGGTTTTCCTGTCCTTTAAAAGAAAGGTGGACCATGCCAGCAAAATTATGTTTTCATTGACATATAAAAACACTGCTGATAGCTAAAACATTTTCAATGCAGGCCCAAAAAAGGCCCACAACATCACAGATGCTCCACCATTCTTCACAGTGGGCATCAGATTCTTTGCAGTCTCGTATTGCTTGTTTTTTCAAATTGTTTGTTGCCAAAAACTTACATTTTGGTTTTATTTTTGATTTTCCAGTCAAACTCCCAGTGGTGTTCAACAACCTCCAGACACCAAAGTTGAATGTACACTTTTTTTTTTTTTTAATAAATAAAAAAAGGAAAACAAAAAAGGAAAAATGCTTCATTTACTTTATGTTTCTAATAACTTCTAGAGGTACCAGTAATTGTGGAGGGAATTGTATATCTGTTGTATATCAGTTGTACATCTGTTGTATATCTGTTGTATATCTGTTGTATATCAGTTGTACATCTGTTGTACATCTGTTGTATATCTGTTGTATATCTGTTGTATATCTGTTGTATATCAGTTGTATATCTGTTATATTCTTACTCTGAAGAGCAGAAGCAACATCCTCATGTTTCATCTTCTTCAGATAAAACAGCGTCATATTAAGAATGTCATCTCTCAGATTAAACACCTCCTCCTTTGTCTTTGTCCCGTAATAGTTTGTGTTTTCTTTTCTCAGAAATTTTTTGAACATTTCCAGGTCGTGCTTTACAAACCCGATGATCATCGTCTCCACCTCCTTAAAAACAAACAAAGTTCACAGTTTTTATAAAATCATTAAATTATTCATTTATAATGATTATTTGAGGTGATGGCAATAAATCACTAAATCAACAATACCCTCAGAACCTGGCATCTCAGGCACAGAGATTTTAAATGAAATTAAAAACTTCTGCCCACAAGCTAAATACCTAAATAGCTCAAGCAGCAGAGTTCCTGCTTTGCTAATGATGTACACCTGGTGTCAATCTGCTCCTTATTACCCAGCCATCAAAAGCCTGTTTTTCCTCCACTCCTTACCAGATCGTCATCCTGACGGTGGTGGACCGGTTCTCCAAGGCACTAAAGACTGCCCAACTCCTGATTGACCAAGAAGGTCACCCTGCCTACACAGTCTGCCGCCTCCTTGTCAGACACTGGGGCCTCCAATACCTAGTTGAGTAGGAGGGCTTCGGGCCTGAGAAACACTACTGGATTCCTCACTCAGCTATTCTGGTTCCCCAGCAGTTTCACTAGGACAACCTTGACTTGACAAGCGGTTAGGTCGCCTAGAGGCGCCCGTTGAGGGGGGAGTACTGTCAGGAGTTCTAGTTGTGTATGTGAATTTATTATGCTCTGCTCAGGGAATCTTTGGCGAAATCTGGTGGCCTTGAAAGGAAACTGCCCCAGATTAACCTAAGAAGCTCAACCAATGGATCCGCCTGGATCCCCTGTTCCTTGCCACCTTCCAAGAAGGATGGGTCCCTGCTGAGTCTGGTTCCTCTCAAGGTTTCTTCCTGTGATTTTTAAGGGAGTTTTTCCTTGCCACTGTTGCCCTTGGCTTGCTCAACAGGGAAAGGTTGATTTGAGACAATGGTCATTGAAAGAAGCGTTATATAAATTAGTCTGACTTAACTCGACTGATACACATAACTTATCTACCTCACCACTGTTTACTCAGTACCATGTACCAACCAACATTTGTCTCTAGTCTTGTTGTATTTATTTTAGGCATTCTTGTAATATTGTCTACTTGCACTGTACTGTACTATCTTGCACTTTTTGTTCTATGTTGCACCTTGGACCTGGTGGAACGTTGTTTTGTTTCAATATGTACTTGTGTATAGCTGAAATGACAATAAAACCTCTCTTGACCCTCTCCTCTCCTGTCTCCTGTGCTCCCGCGGGTTCCTCCTTGCCTCACTCCTGGTCCCCTTGCTGCTCCTTCCAAGTTTCTTCTGCACTGAGTATCTTGATTTCTTTGTCTTTATTAAACCCATTTTAACTTGTCTTTGAGTCTGTTGTGTGGTGTTCGCTTTTGTGGTTCTAATAAACCTTTACTGGCTTAGCGCCACTCTAATACAGAAGGCAACTGGAAAAATGTTAAGTGGACAGATAAGACAGAAATAATCATTTTTGGTTTAAATGAGAAGCAGTATGTCAGGAGAAGAAAAAACACTATATTCCTGCAAAATAATGGCATGTGTAAAACATGAGGTAGTAGTGTCGTAGTTTGGGCCTGTTGTACTGCATCTGAGCCAGGTAAACCTGCCATCATTGATGGAACAAGTAATTAATTCAATTAAGTTAAATTAATAAAGTAATTAAACCAAATAAAGGTTAGATGAAAACAAATGAAAGAAATGTTTAGGTGAGGATTACTGCGGTGTTAATGAAGCTGTTGTAAATGAATGATAAATTAAAATGTATAATGTATAAATGATAATACTTACATCAAAGATGTTGACGAGAGACTCTTTGATCTTCTTCTGTAGCTTGTTAGCAGATTTTTGGTCGAGATGATCCATGCTGTTAAAATAAATTCAGTGCAGATTTTTATAATCAGCAGCTTAAACAGTAAAGAAAAGTGTTCAAATCTGGACTCGTCTTGGACTCAGTGTGCAGTGACTCTTTAGAAAACTGTTCTGTAATTGTGGATTTAAGTTTGGACCCAAGTCCACAATTCTTGTTTCCTCTAATGGTTTTTATTTGGACTTCATAAGACTTGTTACTGTGTTTGAATGAACATATAAAAGAACATGAGGAGAACATATAAAAGAACATGAGGAGAATGTATAAAAGAACATGTCTAGAGGCGCCCGTTAAGGGGGGAGTACTCTCAGGAGTTGTTAAAATCCTTAATTGATAATGAGGGTCTAATACAGAGGTACTAATTATTAATGCATTATTGGAGGGAGGGGCTTATTATAGTATATGCATTTTTACTATTTCACATTTATTATTGTTGTTTTGTTAATATTGTTATTATTATTGTTGTTGTTGTTGGTATTGTTGGTATTATTATTATCATCGAATAAATTATTTTCTGGTTTCTAAAAACGTCCCTGATGATGAGGATGATACGACGGCATATTAGGGCCACTTCAAAGAAAAAAAACATTTTACGCTTCGATTTTGAGATTAAAGTCGAAATAATGACAAGATTAAAGTCGAAATATTATGGCCATAGCAATGAGGGATGTTCATAATTTGTTATACTTTCATATCGGTTTCACAAATAAAGAAATCCTCGATCTCCTGCACATCAGCACAAGTTTGTTATTAGTATAAGTGCAATAAACTGTGTATAAATAATTGCACTGACATGTATAGTCTTTATGTCATGTGGATGGAAGCTACAATACAAACAGCCACCCAAAAATAATCGTGAGTTACTGGATAACCACAATAACACTCATTATATGCTGCCCTCGGTGCTTGAATGCCGATCCAAATACTGAGACCCGAGCTTCTCTGAACTGAGAAGCCTATGACGGCTGCACACTCTTTGTCCATAATATTTCCACTTTATTCTCATAATATTTTTACTTTAATCTTGAAATCAGAACTTATACGACTTTATTCTAAAAAATATTTTTTACAGTGGCCCTAATACTTCGTCGTAGGATGATGACAATGATTATTAAAAGATAGGTCAGTACCTTCTCTGAGATGTTCTTCCATCATTAGAACTGATTGGCTGTTGCACTGACTGCTGACTGGATGCAGGTGAGACTGATCTTTTCTCACTTCCACTAAAACCAGACAAAAATCTAATTAGTAAATTAATTAATAATCTAAATACATTTAGTCTTTGTTAAAGTGCAAATAAAAATCCATTGTGGTAAAAAAATATTAATTCAATATTATATAGCAAAAACATTAAATAAAAAGAATAAACTATTAAACTGGACAAGGATCTGAAAAATGTATTTATTCTATTTATTCTTTACAAGGCTCCGATTTGTCGAAATCATATAAATATATACATTTATTAGCCAAAATATTATGACCTCCCACCCAATGTGCTACATTGTGGGCACCTTCAAGTGGGAACATTTACTGCATAATTCTTATACTTGAATAAAACACAACACATTTTGTAAAACATTCACTAATTATTAAAAAATATAGTATTTCACATCCTAGTGTAAAAGTAAGAGCTTCCTATAATTTTGCAGAACTGTTTTAAATACCCAAAACATATTAAACAAAAAGAACATGAGGAGAACATATCAAAGAGCATGAGGAGAACATATAAAAGAACATGAGGAGAACATATAAAAGAACATGAGGAGAACATATAAAAGAACATAAGAAAACACCAAACACTGTTTTAAATCATCATTCTGTTTACTGAAAGAAAGTGGCCATGTAACACCTACAGTTCCCTTCACAATTACTGCTACTCCTGAAAAACATAAACAAGGGCTGAGTGGTTAAGCTACTGGGCTAGTATTCAAAAGGTTATTGGTTAAAGTCCCACCACCATCATATTGCCACTGTTGGGTACCTAAGCATGTAATGTAAAAATACGTGAACAAATACAAGAATTCAACAAAAAATCTTACATAGAAAATCTGTGTGCCCAAATGTAATATTATTTTTAAATGTATAATTTAAGGGTTAAAGGTTATCAACAAAATTTAACAGCAATTAAAAACATTTAAAAAAACAACCATAAAAGTATTATAGAACAAGAATTAAAATTACTGGTAAAAGCACCAAAAACTGAAGAACTGAACAAAGTTTAACAAAGCTTAGCAAGAAACATCAGAATCTATAAATTCAGTATAAAACTAAAGTTGCGTCACTGCTAATAAATTTAGTTCTGGATTATGAAGATGCACTTGGTGAAGATTATGAGAAGATAAATCAGTACCTTCTCTGTGATGTTGTTCCATCTTTAAAGTAAAGAGGGGGTTTCATTGACCGGTCACTCTTCATGGATAAACCACTGGGTGCTGGAGAGGTTGATCTTCCTTCACTTTTACTAAATACAACAAAGAGAAGATATGTTAGGCGGTAGAACATTGTGTGGTGGTTGGTATAACATAGTGTGGATGGTAGAACATGGTGTAGATGGTAGAACATAGTGTGGATGGTAGAACATAGTGTGGATGGTAGAACATGGTGTGGATGGTAGAACATGGTGTAGATGGTAGAACATAGTGTGGATGGTAGAACATGGTGTGGATGGTAGAACATGGTGTGGTTGGTAAAACATGGTGTGGATGGTACAACATTGTGTGGTGGTTAGTAGAATATGGTGTAGTTGGTAGAACATGGTGAGGATGGTAGAACATGGTGTGAATGGTAAAACATGGTGTGGATGGTATAGCAGTGTGGATGGTAGAACATGGTGTGGTGGTTGGTATAACATGGTGTGGATAGTAGAACATGGTGTGGATGGTAAAACATGGTGTGGTTGGTAGAACATGGTGTGGATGGTATAACATGGTGTGGATGGTAGAACATGGTGAGGATGGTAGAACATGGTGTGGTGGTTAGTAGAATATGGTGTAGTTGGTAGAACATGGTGAGGATGGTAGAAGATGGTGTAGTTGGTAGAACATGGTGAGGATGGTAGAACATGGTGTGGATGGTAGAACATGGTGAGGATGGTAGAACATGGTGTGGATGGTAGAACATGGTGTGGATGGTAAAACATAGTGTGGATGGTAGAACATGGTGTGAATGGTAGAACATGGTGAGGATGGTAGAACATGGTGTGGATGGTAGAACATGGTGAGGATGGTAGAACATGGTGTGGATGGTAGAACATGTACCTTCTCTGTGATGCTGTTCCAGATTTAAAGTTTTTAGGTAGGTCTATTGACCTGTCACTCTTCATGGATAAACCACTGGGTCCTGGAGTGGGGGGTCTGTCTTCACCCTCACTAGATACCACACACAGAATATATGTTACTTGCTAGAACATGGTGTGGATGGTAGAACATGGTTTGGATGGTAGAACACGGTGAGGATAGTAGAGCATGGTGTGGATGGTAGAACATGGTGAGGATGGTAGAACATGGTGTGGTTGGTAGAATATGGTGAGGATGGTAGAACATGGTGAGGATAGTAGAACATGGTGTGGATGGTAGAACATGTTGTGGTTTTCTAGAACATGCCGTGATTGGTAGAACATGGTGAGGATGGTAGAACATGGTGTCGTGGTTGGTAGAACATGGTGTGGATGGTTGAACATGGTGTGGATGGTAGAACATGGTGTGGTTGGTAGAACATGGTGTGGATGGTAGAACATGGTGAGGTTGGTAGAACATGGTGTGGATGGTTGAACATGGTGTGGTGGTTGGTAGAACATGGTGTGGATGGTACAACACGGATGGTAGAACATGGTGTAGTTGGTAGAACATGGTGTGGTGGATTGTAGAACATGGTGTAATTGGTAGAACATGGTGTGGTGGATTGTAGAAAATGGTGTGGATGATAGAACATGGTGTGGATGGTTGAACATGGTGTGGATGGTAGAACATGGTGTGGATGGTAGAACATGGTGTGGATGGTTGAACATGGTGTGGATGGTAGAACATGGTGTGGTGGATGGTAGAACATAGTGTGGATGGTAGAACATGGTGTGGATGGTTGAACATGGTGTGGTTAGTAGCACATGGTGTGAATGTTAGAACATGGTGTGGTGGATGGTAGAACATGGTGTGGTGGATGGTAGAACATGATGAGAATGGTAGAACATGGTGTGGATGATAGAACATGGATGGTAGAACATGGTGTGGATGGTAGAACATGGTGTGGATAGTAGAACATCGTGTGGTGGATGGTAGAACATGGTGAGGATGGTAGAACATGGTGTGGATGGTAGAACATGGTGTGGATGGTAGAACATGGTGTGGTGGATGGTAGAACATGGTGAGGATGGTAGAACATGGTGTGGATGGTAGAACATGGTGTGGATGGTAGAACATGGTGTGGTTGGTAGAACATGGTGTGGTTGGTAGAACATGGTGTGGATGGTAGAACATGGTGTGGATGGTAGAACATGGTGAGGATGGAAGAACATGGTGTGGATGGTAGATCATGGTGAGGATGGTAGAACATGGTGAGGATGGTAGAACATGGTGTGGATGGTAGAACATGGTGTGGTGGATTGTAGAACATGGTGTGGATGGTAGAACATGGTGTAGTTGGTAGAACATGGTGTGGTGGATTGTAGAACATGGTGTGGATGGTTGAACATGGTGTGGATGGTAGAACATGGTGTGGTGGATGGTAGAACATAGTGTGGATGGTAGAACATGGTGTGGATGGTTGAACATGGTGTGGATGGTAGAACATGGTGTGGATGGTAGAACATGGAGTGGATGGTAGAACATGGTGTAGTTGTTAGAACATGGTGTAGTTGGTAGAACATGGTGTGGATGGTAGAACATAGTGTGGATGGTAGAACATGGTGTAGTTGGTAGAACATGGTGTGGTGGATTGTAGAACATGGTGTGGATGGTTGAACATGGTGTGGATGGTAGAACATGGTGTGGTGGATGGTAGAACATGGTGTGGATGGTAGAACACGGTGTGGATGGTTGAACATGGTGTGGATGGTAGAACATGGTGTGGATGGTAGAACATGGAGTGGATGGTAGAACATGGTGTAGTTGTTAGAACATGGTGTAGTTGGTAGAACATGGTGTGGATGGTAGAACATAGTGTGGATGGTAGAACATGGTGTGGATGGTAGAATATGGTGTGGATGGTAGAATATGGTGTGGATGGTAGAACATGGTGAGGATGGTAGAACATGGTGTCGATGGTAGAACATGGTGTCGATGGTAGAACATGGTGTGGATAGGAGAACATGGTGAGGATGGTAGAACATGGTGTGAATGGTAGAACATGGTGAGGATGGTAGAACATGGTGAGGATGGTAGAACATGGTGTCGATGGTAGAACATGGTGAGGATGGTAGAACATGGTGAGGATGGTAGAACATGGTGTGGATGGTAGAACATGGTGAGGATGGTAGAACATGGTGAGGATGGTAGAACATGGTGTCGATGGTAGAACATGGTGAGGATGGTAGAACATGGTGAGGATGGTAGAACATGGTGTGGATGGTAGAACATGGTGAGGATGGTGTATGAATTTAGTATAAAACTAACGTTGCGTCACTGCTAATAAATTCAGTTCTGGTTTCTGAAGATGCACTTGGTAAGATCATGAGAAGATAAATCAGTACCTTCTCTGTGATGTTCTTCCTTCTTTAAAGGTGATAGGGTGCTCCATTGACTCGTCACTCTTCATGGATACATCACTGGGTGCTGGAGAGGGGGGTCTGTCTTCACCCTCACTAGATACCACAAAGAGAAGATATGTTACGAACTTAGCGGTACATGCTAAAGAACTTAGCCTTCATAAGTATTCAGTATTTAGTTCAGTAGAAGTAGAACATGGTGTGGTTAGTAGAACATGGTGTGGATGGTAGAACATGGTGTGGTGGTTAGTAGAACATGGTGTGGATGGTAGAACATGGTGAGGATGGTAGAACATGGTGAGGATGGTAGAACATGGTGTGGTTGGTAGAACATGGTGTGGATGGTGGAACATGGTGAGGATTGTAGAACATGGTGTGGATGAACTTGGTGAAGATCATGAGAAGATAAATCAGTACCTTCTCTGTGATGCTGTTCCAGCTTTAAAGGTGAGCGGTTCGGGCATTGACCGGTCACTCTTCATGGATACACCAGTGGGAGCTGGAGAGGGGGGTCTGTCTTCACCCTCACTAGATACCACAAAGAGAAGATATGTTAGGAACTTAGCATTCATCAGTATCTAGTATTTAGTTCAGAAGTAGGACATGGTGTGGATGGTAGAACATGGTGTGGATGGTAGAACATGGTGAGGATGGTAGAACATGGTGTTTTATACACAAATTACACCCTCCTTGGACTCGGGGTCTCCAGCAGCAGAAGACTGATTGTCTTCAGGACTGGGTGCTGAAGTAAAAGTGGGGACTAGCTGTGTGAGATGGTCTGTGTATGGGGGGTTCCTGATCAAATCTGTTGAAGAAGGTTTTAAGGTCATTAGCCCACTGTAGATGGTTTTAAGGCCCCTCCAGACTCCACTAACATTGTTCTGTCTAAACTGGTCCTCCATCCTTTTTCTATATAATTACTTCATGATTCTCCACCTCAGTTCCTCATTTCCTCCTGTTATTATTTAGAAGAACCCTGGGATCTGGAGTATCTCAGAACTAGTGTAAAATACAGTACTCTCCTGGTTGGTACAATGTTCTCCACACAACAATGTGTATAGTCTGTGATGCAGTTAGTGAGGCTGGTGACGTCCATACTATGTGGTTCTTGAAGAACCTCCCAGTCTGTTATGTCAAAACATTCTTTCAGAGCCTCGTGAGCCTCATCAAACCAGTGTGGTGGAATTTTAAGTATATAATAATTTGTGTATATATATATTTGTATTAACTGGTGTTATTTTAAATTGTTGTATTTGTTGTGATGTGTATGGGGGGATTCAGATACTAACTGGAAGGCACAACTGAAGTTTACGTCTGGAGATAACAACAGGAACATGATTCACCCAGGGTGGGGTCTGAAATTCACAACTGGGCTCATTTCTAAAGTTTTACATCTGTTTCACCCTGGGGGGGTCTCTTGATTCCTTTAAACAATGCATAGGGAATTAGCCGATGGGATTACACCACGGACTGTATGGATTTTCATGTTGAAAGGTGTTCCTGAACTATAAAAGACATCAAGTGTTAACAGTAAATGGAAGGTCTGCTTCAGATTGTTCTGAAACCTTCACGCTGGCGTTACATTCTTAAAAATAAGAGGTATTCTTAATTCCTAAGGCAAACTGGTCTGGTCTGGTTAATATCACAAAAAACATTTTTTGCTACTACACCAGCTTCTCACATTCTGTAAACTGGCTAGATGTTTGTGAACAACAGGTTTGTAAACAGACAGGTGGTGCACCAGGTAGGGTGGCCAGCCATCCGGCTTTAGGTCGGACAGTCCGGTTTTTCAGCTGCCAGTCCTCCGCCCGTGCAACGCTAGGATGGACACTTAAAAATCCTCCTTTTGGAGTGAACTGGTTACATTTCTGATCAATATTATCTGTCATTGGTTCAGGTACATGTCAAAACAAATGCTTTGCATTTCATTGGTTTAACAGCCTCATTTGACTGCTTATAGTGCTACCTATCATGGGCTGACCCTTCTAAATGCTAGTCTGTGATTGGGTGGTTGAATTTCACTCGCTCGCTCTGTTCTGCATACACCTCTACCTGAGTCAATTAGTCAGCTCTCGTGCTCAGGAACGCTGTGAAAATGCCAAAATGTGGTGAGTAAAACTTTAATTTGTTATAGAATTCTTGCTTAAATTGGTCAAAAACTCTGTTATATGGGTTCTGGTTTCATTCTGTGTGTTGCAGTATCGTGTCCTCCTGTTCCTGGTGTGACGTCCTCCTTTTGGGGTGTAATGTCCTCCTTTTTGTGACTATGAATGTGGCCACCCTAGCACCAGGTTATGGTCAGACTTGCCCAATGAGGAGAAGGATGGTGAGCATAAAACAAGTCCAGTGTTTTATTGTCTCTTGTATGGCATGCCAACACACCAAGTGTTCTGCTTTGTTGTGAGCTGCCTCCAGCGTTTGTAGTTTTTTTTTCATCTCTATATCTCAAAACTTTTTTCTGACTGAATGTCGCACCTTCATCTATGACAGACAGACACTGGCATGCTAACCACCCCCTCCAATCCCCAGAATACTGCTGGCATACGTTCAATCACTGGACAACAATCTCAACTGAACACAGGACACAGAGGACGTCTTTATTGTTGCTGGAGACTTTAACAGCAAACATGCTGAAATATTTTCCATCACATCACATGTAACTCACAGAAAACTTACACAAAGGACCTTTGTTACACTTCCTTCCACAGTGCATACAACATGGTGTGAATGGTAGAACATGGTGTGGATGGTAGAACAAGGTGAGGATGGTAGAACATGGTGAGGATGGTAGAACATGGTGAGGATGGTACAACATGGTGTGAATGGTAGAACATGGTGAGGATGGTAGAACATGGTGTGGTTGGTAGAACATGGTGTGAATGGTACAACATGGTGTGAATGGTAGAACATGGTGAGGATGGTAGAACATGGTGTGGTTGGTAGAACATGGTGTGGATGGTAGAACATGGTGAGGATGGTAGAACATGGTGTGGATGGTAGAACATGGTGTGGATGGTAGAACATGGTGTGAATGGTAGAACATGGTGAGGATGGTAGAACATGGTGAGGATGGTAGAACATGGTGTGGTTGGTAGAACATGGTGTGAATGGTAGAACATGGTGAGGATGGTAGAACATGGTGTGGTTGGTAGAACATGGTGTGGATGGTAGAACATGGTGTGGATGGTACAACATGGTGTGGATGGTAGAACATGGTGTGGATGGTAGAACATGGTGTGAATGGTAGAACATGGTGAGGATGGTAGAACATGGTGTGGTTGGTAGAACATGGTGTGGTTGGTAGAACATGGTGTGGATGGTAGAACATGGTGAGGTTGGTAGAACATGGTGTGGATGGTAGAACATGGTGTGGTTGGTAGAACAAGGTGTGAATGGTAGAACATGGTGTGGATGGTACAACACGGATGGTAGAACATGGTGTAGTTGGTAGAACATGGTGTGGTGGATTGTAGAACATGGTGTAATTGGTAGAACATGGTGTGGTGGATTGTAGAAAATGGTGTGGATGATAGAACATGGTGTGGATGGTTGAACATGGTGTGGATGGTAGAACATGGTGTGGATGGTAGAACATGGTGTGGATGGTTGAACATGGTGTGGATGGTAGAACATGGTGTGGTGGATGGTAGAACATAGTGTGGATGGTAGAACATGGTGTGGATGGTTGAACATGGTGTGGTTAGTAGCACATGGTGTGAATGTTAGAACATGGTGTGGTGGATGGTAGAACATGGTGTGGTGGATGGTAGAACATGATGAGAATGGTAGAACATGGTGTGGATGATAGAACATGGATGGTAGAACATGGTGTGGATGGTAGAACATGGTGTGGATGGTAGAACATGGTGTGGTTGGTAGAACATGGTGTGGATGGTAGAACATGGTGTGAATGGTAGAACATGGTGAGGATGGTAGAACATGGTGTGGTGGATGGTAGAACATGGTGAGGATGGTAGGACATGGTGAGGATGGTAGAACATGGTGTGGTTGGTAGAACATGGTGTGGATGGTACAACATGGTGTGAATGGTAGATCATGGTGAGGATGGTAGAACATGGTGTGGTTGGTAGAACATGGTGTGTATGGTAGAACATGGTGAGGATGGTAGAACATGGTGAGGATGGTAGAACATGGTGTGGATGGTAGAACATGGTGAGGATGGTAGAACATGGTGTGGATGGTAGAACATGGTGAGGATGGTAGAACATGGTGTGGATGGTAGAACATGGTGTGGATGGTAGAACATGGTGAGGATGGTAGAACATGGTGTGGATGGTAGAACATGGTGTGGTGGATGGTAGAACATGGTGAGGATGGTAGAACATGGTGTGGATGGTAGAACATGGTGAGGATGGTAGAACATGGTGTGGATGGTAGAACATGGTGAGGATGGTAGAACATGGTGTGGATGGTAGAACATGGTGAGGATGGTAGAACATGGTGAGGTTGGTAGAACATGGTGAGGTTGGTGTATAAATTCAGTATAAAACTAAAGTTGCGTCACTGCTAATAAATTCAGTTCTGGTTTCTGAACTTGGTAAAGATCATGAGAAGATAAATCAGTACCTTCTCTGTGATGCTGTTCCAGCTTTAAAGGTGAGAGGTTCGGGCATTGACCGGTCACTTTTCATGGATACATCACTGGGTGCTGGAGAGGGGGGTCTGTCTTCACCCTCACTAGATACCACAAAGAGAATATATGTTAGGAACTTAGCGGTACATGCTAAAGAACTTAGCCTTCATAAGTATTCAGTATTTAGTTCAGTAGAAGTAGAACATGGTGTGGTTAGTAGAACATGGTGTTGATGGTAGAACATGGTGTGGTGGTTAGTAGAACATGGTGAGGATGGTAGAACATGGTGTCGATGGTAGAACATGGTGAGGTTGGTGTATAAATTCAGTATAAAACTAAAGTTGCGTCACTGCTAATAAATTCAGTTCTGGTTTCTGAAGATGCACTTGGTGAAGATCATGAGAAGATAAATCAGTACCTTCTCTGTGATGCTATTCCAGCTTTAAAGTGATGAGGTGGTTCCATTGACCAGTCACTCTTCATGGATAAACCACTGGGTGCTGGAGAGGTTGATCTTCCTTCACTTTTACTAAATATCAAAAAGAGAAAATATGTTAGCTGGTAGAACATGGTGAGGATGGTAGAACATGGTGAGGATGGTAGATGGTAGAACATGGTGTGGATGGTAGAACATGGTGTGGATGGTAGAACATGGTGTGGTGGATGGTAGAACATGGTGTGGATGGTAGAACATGGTGTGGATGGTAGAACATGGTGAGGTTGGTAGAACATGGTGAGGTTGGTAGAACATGGTGTGGTGGATGGTAGAACATGGTGTGGATGATGGTAGAACATGGTGTGGATGGTAGAACATGGTGAGGATGGTAGAACATGGTGTGGATGGTAGAACATGGTGTGGATGGTAGAACATGGTGAGGATGGTAGAACATGGTGTGGATGGTAGAACATGGTGTGGATGGTAGAACATGGTGTGGATGGTAGAACATGGTGAGGATGGTAGAACATGGTGAGGATGGTAGAACATGGTGTGGTTGGTAGAACATGGTGTGGATGGTAGAACATGGTGTGGATGGTAGAACATGGTGTGGATGGTAGAACATGGTGAGGTTGGTAGAACATGGTGAGGTTGGTAGAACATGGTGTGGTGGATGGTAGAACATGGTGTGGATGGTAGAACATGGTGAGGATGGTAGAACATGGTGAGGATGGTAGAACATGGTGTGGATGGTAGAACATGGTGTGGATGGTAGAACATGGTGTGGATGGTAGAACATGGTGAGGTTGGTAGAACATGGTGTGGATGGTAGAACATGGTGAGGATGGTAGAACATGGTGAGGATGGTAGAACATGGTGTGGTTGGTAGAACATGGTGTGGATGGTAGAACATGGTGAGGATGGTAGAACATGGTGAGGTTGGTAGAACATGGTGAGGATGGTAGAACATGGTGTGGATGGTAGAACATGGTGAGGATGGTAGAACATGGTGAGGATGGTAGAATATGGTGTGGATGGTAGAACATGGTGTGGATGGTAGAACATGGTGAGGATGGTAGAACATGGTGTGGATGGTAGAACATGGTAGAACATGGTGAGGTTGGTAGAACATGGTGAGGATGGGTGAACATGGTGTGGATGGTAGAACATGGTGAGGTTGGTAGAACATGGTGAGGTTGGTAGAACATGGTGAGGATGGTAGAACATGGTGTGGATGGTAGAACATGGTGAGGATGGTAGAACATGGTGTGGTGGATGGTAGAACATGGTGAGGTTAGTAGAACATGGTGAGGATGGTAGAACATGGTGTGGTGGATGGTAGAACATGGGGTGGATGGTAGAACATGGTGAGGTTGGTAGAACATGCTGTGGATGGTAGAACATGGTGTGGATGGTAGAACATGCTGTGGATGGTAGAACATAGTGTGGATGGTAGAACATGGTGAGGTTGGTGTATAAATTCAGTATAAAACTAAAGTTGCGTCACTGCTAATAAATTCAGTTCTGGTTTCTGAACTTGGTGAAGATCATGAGAAGATAAATCAGTACCTTCTCTGTGATGCTGTTCCAGCTTTAAAGGTGAGAGGTTCGGGCATTGACCGGTCACTCTTCATGGATACACCACTGGGTGCTGGAGAGGGGGGTCTGTCTTCACCCTCACTAGATACCACAAAGAGAAGATATGTTAGGAACTTAGCGGTACATGCTAAAGAACTTAGCCTTTATAAGTATTCAGTATTTAGTTCAGTAGAAGTAGAACATGGTGTGGTTAGTAGAACATGGTGAGGATGGTAGAACATGGTGAGGATGGTAGAACATGGTGTGGATGGTAGAACATGGTGTGGATGGTAGAACATGGTGTGAATGGTAGAACATGGTGAGGATGGTAGAACATGGTGTGGTGGTTAGTAGAATATGGTGTGGATGGTAGAACATGGTGAGGATGGTAGAACATGGTGTGGATGGTAGAACATGGTGTGAATGGTAGAACATGGTGTGGATGGTAGAACATGGTGAGGATGGTAGAACATGGTGTGGATGGTAGAACATGGTGAGGATGGTAGAACATGGTGTGGATGGTAGAACATGGTGTGGTGGATGGTAGAACATGGTGAGGATGGTAGAACATGGTGTGGATGGTAGAACATGGTGAGGATGGTAGAACATGGTGAGGATGGTAGAACATGGTGAGGATGGTAGAACATGGTGAGGATGGTAGAACATGGTGTGGTGGATGGTAGAACATGGTGAGGATGGTAGAACATGGTGTGGATGGTAGAACATGGTGAGGATGGTAGAACATGGTGTGGATGGTAGAACATGGTGAGGATGGTAGAACATGGTGAGGTTGGTAGAACATGGTGAGGTTGGTGTATAAATTCAGTATAAAACTAAAGTTGCGTCACTGCTAATAAATTCAGTTCTGGTTTCTGAACTTGGTAAAGATCATGAGAAGATAAATCAGTACCTTCTCTGTGATGCTGTTCCAGCTTTAAAGGTGAGAGGTTCGGGCATTGACCGGTCACTTTTCATGGATACATCACTGGGTGCTGGAGAGGGGGGTCTGTCTTCACCCTCACTAGATACCACAAAGAGAATATATGTTAGGAACTTAGCGGTACATGCTAAAGAACTTAGCCTTCATAAGTATTCAGTATTTAGTTCAGTAGAAGTAGAACATGGTGTGGTTAGTAGAACATGGTGTTGATGGTAGAACATGGTGTGGTGGTTAGTAGAACATGGTGAGGATGGTAGAACATGGTGTCGATGGTAGAACATGGTGAGGTTGGTGTATAAATTCAGTATAAAACTAAAGTTGCGTCACTGCTAATAAATTCAGTTCTGGTTTCTGAAGATGCACTTGGTGAAGATCATGAGAAGATAAATCAGTACCTTCTCTGTGATGCTATTCCAGCTTTAAAGTGATGAGGTGGTTCCATTGACCAGTCACTCTTCATGGATAAACCACTGGGTGCTGGAGAGGTTGATCTTCCTTCACTTTTACTAAATATCAAAAAGAGAAAATATGTTAGCTGGTAGAACATGGTGAGGATGGTAGAACATGGTGAGGATGGTAGATGGTAGAACATGGTGTGGATGGTAGAACATGGTGTGGATGGTAGAACATGGTGTGGTGGATGGTAGAACATGGTGTGGATGGTAGAACATGGTGTGGATGGTAGAACATGGTGAGGTTGGTAGAACATGGTGAGGTTGGTAGAACATGGTGTGGTGGATGGTAGAACATGGTGTGGATGATGGTAGAACATGGTGTGGATGGTAGAACATGGTGAGGATGGTAGAACATGGTGTGGATGGTAGAACATGGTGTGGATGGTAGAACATGGTGTGGATGGTAGAACATGGTGAGGTTGGTAGAACATGGTGTGGATGGTAGAACATGGTGAGGATGGTAGAACATGGTGAGGATGGTAGAACATGGTGTGGTTGGTAGAACATGGTGTGGATGGTAGAACATGGTGTGGATGGTAGAACATGGTGAGGTTGGTAGAACATGGTGAGGTTGGTAGAACATGGTGTGGTGGATGGTAGAACATGGTGTGGATGGTAGAACATGGTGAGGATGGTAGAACATGGTGTGGATGGTAGAACATGGTAAGGATGGTAGAACATGGTGTGGATGGTAGAACATGGTGTGGATGGTAGAACATGGTGAGGTTGGTAGAACATGGTGTGGATGGTAG
Organism: Trichomycterus rosablanca; assembly: GCF_030014385.1. Classification (NCBI taxonomy): domain Eukaryota; kingdom Metazoa; phylum Chordata; class Actinopteri; order Siluriformes; family Trichomycteridae; genus Trichomycterus; species Trichomycterus rosablanca. The sequence continues at coordinate 1,482,892 of NC_085998.1, forward strand.
AACATGGTGAGGATGGTAGAACATGGTGTGGTTGGTAGAACATGGTGAGGATGGTAGAACATGGTGAGGTTGGTAGAACATGGTGAGGATGGTAGAACATGGTGAGGATGGTAGAACATGGTGTGGATGGTAGAACATGGTGAGGATGGTAGAACATGGTGAGGTTGGTAGAACATGGTGAGGATGGTAGAACATGGTGTGGATGGTAGAACATGGTGTGGATGGTAGAACATGGTGAGGATGGTAGAACATGGTGTGGATGGTAGAACATGGTAGAACATGGTGAGGTTGGTAGAACATGGTGAGGATGGTAGAACATGGTGTGGATGGTAGAACATGGTGAGGTTGGTAGAACATGGTGAGGTTGGTAGAACATGGTGTGGATGGTAGAACATGGTGAGGATGGTAGAACATGGTGTGGTGGATGGTAGAACATGGTGAGGTTAGTAGAACATGGTGACGATGGTAGAACATGGTGAGGATGGTAGAACATGGTGTGGATGGTAGAACATGATGTGGATGGTAGAACATGGTGAGGATGGTAGAACATGGTGTGGATGGTAGAACATGGTGAGGTTGGTAGAACATGGTGAGGATGGTAGAACATGGTGTGGTGGATGGTAGAACATGGGGTGGATGGTAGAACATGGTGAGGTTGGTAGAACATGCTGTGGATGGTAGAACATGGTGTGGATGGTAGAACATGCTGTGGATGGTAGAACATAGTGTGGATGGTAGAACATGGTGAGGATGGTGTATAAATTCAGTATAAAACTAAAGTTGCGTCACTGCTAATAAATTCAGTTCTGGTTTCTGAACTTGGTGAAGATCATGAGAAGATAAATCAGTACCTTCTCTGTGATGCTGTTCCAGCTTTAAAGGTGAGAGGTTCGGGCATTGACCGGTCACTCTTCATGGATACACCACTGGGTGCTGGAGAGGGGGGTCTGTCTTCACCCTCACTAGATACCACAAAGAGAAGATATGTTACGAACTTAGCGGTACATGCTAAAGAACTTAGCCTTTATAAGTATTCAGTATTTAGTTCAGTAGAAGTAGAACATGGTGTGGTTAGTAGAACATGGTGAGGATGGTAGAACATGGTGAGGATGGTAGAACATGGTGTGGATGGTAGAACATGGTGTGGATGGTAGAACATGGTGAGGATGGTAGAACATGGTGTGGTGGTTAGTAGAATATGGTGTGGATGGTAGAACATGGTGAGGATGGTAGAACATGGTGTGGATGGTAGAACATGGTGTGAATGGTAGAACATGGTGTGGATGGTAGAACATGGTGAGGATGGTAGAACATGGTGTGGATGGTAGAACATGGTGAGGATGGTAGAACATGGTGAGGTTGGTAGAACATGGTGTGGATGGTAGAACATGGTGAGGATGGTAGAACATGGTGTGGATGGTAGAACATGGTGAGGATGGTAGAACATGGTGAGGATGGTAGAACATGGTGTGGTTGGTGTATAAATTCAGTATAAAACTAAAGTTGCGTCACTGCTAATAAATTCAGTTCTGGTTTCTGAAGATGCACCTGGTGAAGATCATGAGAAGATAAATCAGTACCTTCTCTGTGATGCTGTTCCAGCTTTAAAGGTGAGAGGTTCGGGCATTGACCGGTCACTCTTCATGGATACATCACTGGGTGCTGGAGAGGGGGGTCTGTCTTCACCCTCACTAGATACCACAAAGAGAAGATATGTTACGAACTTAGCGGTACATGCTAAAGAACTTAGCCTTCATAAGTATTCAGTATTTAGTTCAGTAGAAGTAGAACATGGTGTGGTTAGTAGAACATGGTGTGGATGGTAGAACATGGTGTGGTGGTTAGTAGAACATGGTGTGGATGGTAGAACATGGTGTGGTGGTTAGTAGAACATGGTGTGGATGGTAGAACATGGTGAGGATGGTAGAACATGGTGAGGATGGTAGAATATGGTGTGGTTGGTAGAACATGGTGTGGATGGTGGAACATGGTGAGGATTGTAGTACATGGTGTGGATGAACTTGGTGAAGATCATGAGAAGATAAATCAGTACCTTCTCTGTGATGCTGTTCCAGCTTTAAAGGTGAGCGGTTCGGGCATTGACCGGTCACTCTTCATGGATACACCAGTGGGAGCTGGAGAGGGGGGTCTGTCTTCACCCTCACTAGATACCACAAAGAGAAGATATGTTAGGAACTTAGCATTCATCAGTATCTAGTATTTAGTTCAGAAGTAGGACATGGTGTGGATGGTAGAACATGGTGTGGATGGTAGAACATGGTGAGGATGGTAGAACATGGTGTTTTATACACAAATTACACCCTCCTTGGACTCGGGGTCTCCAGCAGCAGAAGACTGATTGTCTTCAGGACTGGGTGCTGAAGTAAAAGTGGGGACTAGCTGTGTGAGATGGTCTGTGTATGGGGGGTTCCTGATCAAATCTGTTGAAGAAGGTTTTAAGGTCATTAGCCCACTGTAGATGGTTTTAAGGCCCCTCCAGACTCCACTAACATTGTTCTGTCTAAACTGGTCCTCCATCCTTTTTCTATATAATTACTTCATGATTCTCCACCTCAGTTCCTCATTTCCTCCTGTTATTATTTAGAAGAACCCTGGGATCTGGAGTATCTCAGAACTAGTGTAAAATACAGTACTCTCCTGGTTGGTACAATGTTCTCCACACAACAATGTGTATAGTCTGTGATGCAGTTAGTGAGGCTGGTGACGTCCATACTATGTGGTTCTTGAAGAACCTCCCAGTCTGTTATGTCAAAACATTCTTTCAGAGCCTCGTGAGCCTCATCAAACCAGTGTGGTGGAATTTTAAGTATATAATAATTTGTGTATATATATATTTGTATTAACTGGTGTTATTTTAAATTGTTGTATTTGTTGTGATGTGTATGGGGGGATTCAGATACTAACTGGAAGGCACAACTGAAGTTTACGTCTGGAGATAACAACAGGAACATGATTCACCCAGGGTGGGGTCTGAAATTCACAACTGGGCTCATTTCTAAAGTTTTACATCTGTTTCACCCTGGGGGGGTCTCTTGATTCCTTTAAACAATGCATAGGGAATTAGCCGATGGGATTACACCACGGACTGTATGGATTTTCATGTTGAAAGGTGTTCCTGAACTATAAAAGACATCAAGTGTTAACAGTAAATGGAAGGTCTGCTTCAGATTGTTCTGAAACCTTCACGCTGGCGTTACATTCTTAAAAATAAAAGGTATTCTTAATTCCTAAGGCAAACTGGTCTGGTCTGGTTAATATCACAAAAAACATTTTTTGCTACTACACCAGCTTCTCACATTCTGTAAACTGGCTAGATGTTTGTGAACAACAGGTTTGTAAACAGACAGGTGGTGCACCAGGTAGGGTGGCCAGCCATCCGGCTTTAGGTCGGACAGTCCGGTTTTTCAGCTGCCAGTCCTCCGCCCGTGCAACGCTAGGATGGACACTTAAAAATCCTCCTTTTGGAGTGAACTGGTTACATTTCTGATCAATATTATCTGTCATTGGTTCAGGTACATGTCAAAACAAATGCTTTGCATTTCATTGGTTTAACAGCCTCATTTGACTGCTTATAGTGCTACCTATCATGGGCTGACCCTTCTAAATGCTAGTCTGTGATTGGGTGGTTGAATTTCACTCGCTCGCTCTGTTCTGCATACACCTCTACCTGAGTCAATTAGTCAGCTCTCGTGCTCAGGAACGCTGTGAAAATGCCAAAATGTGGTGAGTAAAACTTTAATTTGTTATAGAATTCTTGCTTAAATTGGTCAAAAACTCTGTTATATGGGTTCTGGTTTCATTCTGTGTGTTGCAGTATCGTGTCCTCCTGTTCCTGGTGTGACGTCCTCCTTTTGGGGTGTAATGTCCTCCTTTTTGTGACTATGAATGTGGCCACCCTAGCACCAGGTTATGGTCAGACTTGCCCAATGAGGAGAAGGATGGTGAGCATAAAACAAGTCCAGTGTTTTATTGTCTCTTGTATGGCATGCCAACACACCAAGTGTTCTGCTTTGTTGTGAGCTGCCTCCAGCGTTTGTAGTTTTTTGTTTCATCTCTATATCTCAAAACTTTTTTCTGACTGAATGTCGCACCTTCATCTATGACAGACAGACACTGGCATGCTAACCACCCCCTCCAATCCCCAGAATACTGCTGGCATACGTTCAATCACTGGACAACAATCTCAACTGAACACAGGACACAGAGGACGTCTTTATTGTTGCTGGAGACTTTAACAGCAAACATTGCTGAAATATTTTCCATCACATCACATGTAACTCACAGAAAACTTACACAAAGGACCTTTGTTACACTTCCTTCCACAGTGCATACAACATGGTGTGAATGGTAGAACATGGTGTGGATGGTAGAACAAGGTGAGGATGGTAGAACATGGTGAGGATGGTAGAACATGGTGAGGATGGTACAACATGGTGTGAATGGTAGAACATGGTGAGGATGGTAGAACATGGTGTGAATGGTAGAACATGGTGAGGATGGTACAACATGGTGTGAATGGTAGAACATGGTGAGGATGGTAGAACATGGTGTGGTTGGTAGAACATGGTGTGAATGGTAGAACATGGTGAGGATGGTAGAACATGGTGTGGTTGGTAGAACATGGTGTGGATGGTAGAACATGGTGAGGATGGTAGAACATGGTGTGAATGGTAGAACATGGTGAGGATGGTAGAACATGGTGTGGTTGGTAGAACATGGTGTGAATGGTAGAACATGGTGAGGATGGTAGAACATGGTGTGGTTGGTAGAACATGGTGTGGATGGTAGAACATGGTGAGGATGGTAGAACATGGTGTGGTTGGTAGAACATGGTGTGGATGGTAGAACATGGTGTGAATGGTAGAACATGGTGAGGATGGTAGAACATGGTGTGAATGGTAGAACATGGTGAGGATGGTAGAACATGGTGTGGTTGGTAGAACATGGTGAGGATGGTAGAACATGGTGTGGTTGGTAGAACATGGTGTGGATGGTAGAACATGGTGAGGATGGTAGAACATGGTGTGGTTGGTAGAACATGGTGAGGATGGTAGAACATGGTGAGGATGGTAGAACATGGTGTGGATGGTAGAACATGGTGAGGATGGTAGAACATGGTGTGGATGGTAGAACATGGTAAGGATGGTAGAACATGGTGAGGATGGTAGAACATGGTGTGGATGGTAGAACATGGTGAGGATGGTAGAACATGGTGTGGTTGGTGGAACATGGTGAGGATGGTAGAACATGGTGTGGATGGTAGAACATGGTGTGGTGGTTGCTAGAACATGGTGTGGATGGTAGAACATGGTGTGGAGGGTAGAACATGGTGTGGATGGTAGAACATGGTGAGGATGGTAGAACATGGTGTGGTTGGTAGAACATGGTGTGGATGGTAGAACATGGTGTGAATGGTAGAACATGGTGAGGATGGTAGAACATGGTGTGGTTGGTAGAACATGGTGTGGATGGTAGAACATGGTGAGGATGGTAGAACATGGTGTGGTTGGTAGAACATGGTGAGGATGGTAGAACATGGTGAGGATGGTAGAACATGGTGTGAATGGTAGAACATGGTGAGGATGGTAGAACATGGTGTGAATGGTAGAACATGGTGAGGATGGTAGAACATGGTGTGGTTGGTAGAACATGGTGTGGATGGTAGAACATGGTGAGGATGGTAGAACATGGTGTGGTTGGTAGAACATGGTGAGGATGGTAGAACATGGTGTGGATGGTAGAACATGGTGAGGATGGTAGAACATGGTGTGGTTGGTAGAACATGGTGTGGATGGTAGAACATGGTGAGGATGGTAGAACATGGTGTGGTTGGTAGAACATGGTGAGGATGGTAGAACATGGTGAGGATGGTAGAACATGGTGAGGATGGTAGAACATGGTGTGAATGGTAGAACATGGTGAGGATGGTAGAACATGGTGTGGATGGTAGAACATGGTGAGGATGGTAGAACATGGTGTGGTTGGTGGAACATGGTGAGGATGGTAGAACATGGTGTGGATGGTAGAACATGGTGTGGTGGTTGCTAGAACATGGTGTGGATGGTAGAACATGGTGTGGAGGGTAGAACATGGTGTGGATGGTAGAACATGGTGAGGATGGTAGAACATGGTGTGGTTGGTAGAACATGGTGTGGATGGTAGAACATGGTGTGAATGGTAGAACATGGTGAGGATGGTAGAACATGGTGTGGTTGGTAGAACATGGTGTGGATGGTAGAACATGGTGAGGATGGTAGAACATGGTGTGGTTGGTAGAACATGGTGAGGATGGTAGAACATGGTGAGGATGGTAGAACATGGTGTGAATGGTAGAACATGGTGAGGATGGTAGAACATGGTGTGAATGGTAGAACATGGTGAGGATGGTAGAACATGGTGTGGTTGGTAGAACATGGTGTGGATGGTAGAACATGGTGAGGATGGTAGAACATGGTGTGGTTGGTAGAACATGGTGAGGATGGTAGAACATGGTGTGGATGGTAGAACATGGTGAGGATGGTAGAACATGGTGTGGTTGGTAGAACATGGTGTGGTTGGTAGAACATGGTGAGGATGGTAGAACATGGTGTGGATGGTAGAACATGGTGAGGATGGTAGAACATGGTGAGGATGGTAGAACATGGTGTGAATGGTAGAACATGGTGAGGATGGTAGAACATGGTGTGGTTGGTAGAACATGGTGAGGATGGTAGAACATGGTGAGGATGGTAGAACATGGTGTGAATGGTAGAACATGGTGAGGATGGTAGAACATGGTGTGAATGGTAGAACATGGTGAGGATGGTAGAACATGGTGTGGATGGTAGAACATGGTGTGGTGGTTAGTAGAACATGGTGAGGATGGTAGAACATGGTGTGGTTGGTAGAACATGGTGAGGATGGTAGAACATGGTGTGGATGGTAGAACATGGTGAGGATGGTAGAACATGGTGTGGTTGGTAGAACATGGTGTGGATGGTAGAACATGGTGAGGATGGTAGAACATGGTGTGGTTGGTGTGGTGGTTGGTAGAACATGGTGTGGTGTGGGACGTTCAATCCCTGGACAACAAACTCAACTGAACACAGGACACAGAGGCCGCCTTCACTGTTGCTGGAGACTTTAAAAGCAAAAAATGCTGAAATATTTCCCAGCACATCACATGTAACTCACAGAAACCTTCCACAGTGGACCTTTGTTACACTTCCTTCCACAGTACATACAACATGGTGTGAATGGTAGAACATGGTGTGGATGGTAGAACAAGGTGAGGATGGTAGAACATGGTGAGGATGGTAGAACATGGTGAGGATGGTACAACATGGTGTGAATGGTAGAACATGGTGAGGATGGTAGAACATGGTGTGAATGGTAGAACATGGTGAGGATGGTACAACATGGTGTGAATGGTAGAACATGGTGAGGATGGTAGAACATGGTGTGGTTGGTAGAACATGGTGTGAATGGTAGAACATGGTGAGGATGGTAGAACATGGTGTGGTTGGTAGAACATGGTGTGGATGGTAGAACATGGTGAGGATGGTAGAACATGGTGTGAATGGTAGAACATGGTGAGGATGGTAGAACATGGTGTGGTTGGTAGAACATGGTGTGAATGGTAGAACATGGTGAGGATGGTAGAACATGGTGTGGTTGGTAGAACATGGTGTGGATGGTAGAACATGGTGAGGATGGTAGAACATGGTGTGGTTGGTAGAACATGGTGTGGATGGTAGAACATGGTGTGAATGGTAGAACATGGTGAGGATGGTAGAACATGGTGTGAATGGTAGAACATGGTGAGGATGGTAGAACATGGTGTGGTTGGTAGAACATGGTGAGGATGGTAGAACATGGTGTGGTTGGTAGAACATGGTGTGGATGGTAGAACATGGTGAGGATGGTAGAACATGGTGTGGTTGGTAGAACATGGTGAGGATGGTAGAACATGGTGAGGATGGTAGAACATGGTGTGGATGGTAGAACATGGTGAGGATGGTAGAACATGGTGAGGATGGTAGAACATGGTGTGGATGGTAGAACATGGTAAGGATGGTAGAACATGGTGAGGATGGTAGAACATGGTGTGGATGGTAGAACATGGTGAGGATGGTAGAACATGGTGTGGTTGGTGGAACATGGTGAGGATGGTAGAACATGGTGTGGATGGTAGAACATGGTGTGGTGGTTGCTAGAACATGGTGTGGATGGTAGAACATGGTGTGGAGGGTAGAACATGGTGTGGATGGTAGAACATGGTGAGGATGGTAGAACATGGTGTGGTTGGTAGAACATGGTGTGGATGGTAGAACATGGTGTGAATGGTAGAACATGGTGAGGATGGTAGAACATGGTGTGGTTGGTAGAACATGGTGTGGATGGTAGAACATGGTGAGGATGGTAGAACATGGTGTGGTTGGTAGAACATGGTGAGGATGGTAGAACATGGTGAGGATGGTAGAACATGGTGAGGATGGTAGAACATGGTGTGAATGGTAGAACATGGTGAGGATGGTAGAACATGGTGAGGATGGTAGAACATGGTGTGGTTGGTAGAACATGGTGTGGATGGTAGAACATGGTGAGGATGGTAGAACATGGTGTGGTTGGTAGAACATGGTGAGGATGGTAGAACATGGTGTGGATGGTAGAACATGGTGAGGATGGTAGAACATGGTGTGGTTGGTAGAACATGGTGTGGATGGTAGAACATGGTGAGGATGGTAGAACATGGTGTGGTTGGTAGAACATGGTGAGGATGGTAGAACATGGTGAGGATGGTAGAACATGGTGAGGATGGTAGAACATGGTGTGAATGGTAGAACATGGTGAGGATGGTAGAACATGGTGTGGATGGTAGAACATGGTGAGGATGGTAGAACATGGTGTGGTTGGTGGAACATGGTGAGGATGGTAGAACATGGTGTGGATGGTAGAACATGGTGTGGTGGTTGCTAGAACATGGTGTGGATGGTAGAACATGGTGTGGAGGGTAGAACATGGTGTGGATGGTAGAACATGGTGAGGATGGTAGAACATGGTGTGGTTGGTAGAACATGGTGTGGATGGTAGAACATGGTGTGAATGGTAGAACATGGTGAGGATGGTAGAACATGGTGTGGTTGGTAGAACATGGTGTGGATGGTAGAACATGGTGAGGATGGTAGAACATGGTGTGGTTGGTAGAACATGGTGAGGATGGTAGAACATGGTGAGGATGGTAGAACATGGTGTGAATGGTAGAACATGGTGAGGATGGTAGAACATGGTGTGAATGGTAGAACATGGTGAGGATGGTAGAACATGGTGTGGTTGGAACATGGTGTGGTTGGTAGAACATGGTGAGGATGGTAGAACATGGTGAGGATGGTAGAACATGGTGTGAATGGTAGAACATGGTGAGGATGGTAGAACATGGTGTGAATGGTAGAACATGGTGAGGATGGTAGAACATGGTGTGGATGGTAGAACATGGTGTGGTGGTTAGTAGAACATGGTGAGGATGGTAGAACATGGTGTGGTTGGTAGAACATGGTGAGGATGGTAGAACATGGTGTGGATGGTAGAACATGGTGTGGATGGTAGAACATGGTGTGAATGGTAGAACATGGTGAGGATGGTAGAACATGGTGTGGATGGTAGAACATGGTGTGGTGGTTAGTAGAACATGGTGAGGATGGTAGAACATGGTGTGGTTGGTAGAACATGGTGAGGATGGTAGAACATGGTGTGGATGGTAGAACATGGTGAGGATGGTAGAACATGGTGTGGTTGGTAGAACATGGTGTGGATGGTAGAACATGGTGAGGATGGTAGAACATGGTGTGGTTGGTAGAACATGGTGAGGATGGTAGAACATGGTGTGGATGGTAGAACATGGTGAGGATGGTAGAACATGGTGTGGTTGGTAGAACATGGTGTGGATGGTAGAACATGGTGAGGATGGTAGAACATGGTGTGGTTGGTAGAACATGGTGAGGATGGTAGAACATGGTGAGGATGGTAGAACATGGTGAGGATGGTAGAACATGGTGTGAATGGTAGAACATGGTGAGGATGGTAGAACATGGTGTGGATGGTAGAACATGGTGAGGATGGTAGAACATGGTGTGGTTGGTGGAACATGGTGAGGATGGTAGAACATGGTGTGGATGGTAGAACATGGTGTGGTGGTTGCTAGAACATGGTGTGGATGGTAGAACATGGTGTGGAGGGTAGAACATGGTGTGGATGGTAGAACATGGTGAGGATGGTAGAACATGGTGTGGTTGGTAGAACATGGTGTGGATGGTAGAACATGGTGTGAATGGTAGAACATGGTGAGGATGGTAGAACATGGTGTGGTTGGTAGAACATGGTGTGGATGGTAGAACATGGTGAGGATGGTAGAACATGGTGTGGTTGGTAGAACATGGTGAGGATGGTAGAACATGGTGAGGATGGTAGAACATGGTGTGAATGGTAGAACATGGTGAGGATGGTAGAACATGGTGTGAATGGTAGAACATGGTGAGGATGGTAGAACATGGTGTGGTTGGAACATGGTGTGGTTGGTAGAACATGGTGAGGATGGTAGAACATGGTGAGGATGGTAGAACATGGTGTGAATGGTAGAACATGGTGAGGATGGTAGAACATGGTGTGAATGGTAGAACATGGTGAGGATGGTAGAACATGGTGTGGATGGTAGAACATGGTGAGGATGGTAGAACATGGTGTGGTTGGTGTGGTGGTTGGTAGAACATGGTGTGGTGTGGGACGTTCAATCCCTGGACAACAAACTCAATTGAACACAGGACACAGAGGGTGTCTTCACTGTTGCTGGAGACTTTAAAAGCAAAAAATGCTGAAATATTTCCCAGCACATCACATGTAACTCACAGAAACCTTCCACAGTGGACCTTTGTTACACTTCCTTCCACAGTACATACAAAGCCCCATTCTTTGTTTGGCAAATCGGATCACTCCATCCTTCTTCTGCAAACTGAAACAAGCACTGCCTCCTATCAGGGAGGTGCATCGCTAGCAGGAGTGTTTACAGACAGTTTTAACTTCTCTATTTCTCTCAGTTGAACCAGCATGCTTTAAACTGGCCACCACTGTCCACATTCCAAAGACTGCCAGTACTACCTGCTTAAATGACTGGTGCCCAGTTGCTCTGACCTCTATCATAAGCAAGTGTTTTGAGAGAATCTTTAACCCTGGACTCTCTGACACCACACACGGCTCTATCTCACCTGGACAAGTAGGACACATATGTGAGAATGCTGTTTGGAGACTACAGCTCAGCTTTCAACACCATTGTTCCTTCGAGACTGAACATTAAGCTCCACGATCTGGGTCTGAACAGTTCTCTGTGCAGCTGGATCCTGAACCTCCTATCTAATCGACACCAGGTGGTTAGAATTGGCAGCATCACCTCCTCCTCACTGACCCTCAACACTGGAGCTCCTCAGGGCTGTGTTCTGAATCCCCTCCTCTACTGCCTGTACACACATGACTCCACCGCCAGTTACAGCTCAAAATGTCAAATTTGCAGATGACACGATGATCATAGGCCTGATCTCAAATGACGACAATACAGCCTACAGAGAGGAGGTCAGCTTCCTGATGCACTGGTGCCAGGACAATAATCTTTCTCTAAATGTCAGCAAGACCAAGGAGTTGATTGTGGACTTGAGGAGGCAGGAGAATGCACACACCCATCTAGCTAGCATTAGGCTACACTCCAGATATTTCTGCTGGTACCAAGGCAACTCCATTTTACTGGGTAAATATTTTTCATTCCCCATGCTGACCAGTAGAAGAATGGGTTTATGCAAGGAGGTTGAGCTCATTTATGGCATTTATGGTCATATAATCTTATTACTTTTAATTTAGCGTTTAACCCTAAACAATAATAACAGCAAATAAAATAGATCACCAGTAGAGCTGTTTGGACAGAATGTGGCACTATCACTGCATTAACGATCATCGCTATCTTAGTACGAGTATGTGAAAACATGTATTGTGATACAGAGTCAGGGATAAACTGTTTAACAAGGCCGACGTGCTGCAGTCCATCCATCTGTAGCTGCTGTGATGCTTTGTGGTGTTAAATGCAAAAACTCCCTCTGCAGCACTAACATCGTCTTCTGTGTTAGCCGCTCTTTACCTGACAAACTCTCTCCGTTAGCTGCAGTTTTGTGCTCTGCTGACACTGACACGTACATGTCAGCTTTGCAGGTCGTTCATTCTGCTTCCAAAGGATACCCATCCAGACAAAAACACTGATTTTTTTCTGTAATTTGTCTATAAATTTTATTTACGCTTGGGTATTTTTAAGAGAAAGCCAAATTGGTGATTTAGAAATCTCGGCCTGACGCATTTTTAGGTCCAAAAAGAGGAGGTTTGGGAAAAAGAGAACGTATGGTCACCCTAACTTAATTTTACTAACACAATGAGTGAGGAATTTCAGCAGTACAGAGCACTTATAACCATTAAAAACTGAGAGAATCTTAATGGTCCTGTGTTGTTATTTTAGTACAGTAATCCATGTTAAACTTTGCTCCTGGAGAAGCTCAGAAGCTGTAACACTGTGAAACCACCACACAGTGAGAAAAATCCAGCTAAACACAGATACATGTGGAGCTGTAACTCTGGATCTGATGGTTATTAAACACAAATGAACATTCATGTAGTGGACATTTACAATACATAAAAATTATGAATGAAGGTCAGCAGTTCAAATTCTCACCTCTGAATATCACTCTGCTCCTCCTCCTGGAGACTCATTTTAGAGATCTGGATCTTCTCACACTTCTCCGATGACATTGTTTCAGAAAAAGCAAAACCAAAACCTTCAGTCACCCAGTAAACAACACAGACTTTATCCTGAGGGGAAAGAAACAGGAGAACATTTAGATGGTTGAGCTCATTACAGTTATTTTAACCATAAAAAAACACCTTGTGATTTGGTTTTTGGTCAGCGGTGCATCACACCCAGCCGGACCCACAGCGACCCTCACCAGATTAAAGTGTCAGTGGTAAAACATGAAAATGAAATGAAATACAAAAAGATTAATTCTCTCAGTACCACTCAGTACCTCTCCCAAGCTTAAATAACAATACAGAGGGAATGAAAACTGAGCCAAATCTGCTATAAAAACAAACGCATTTTTTTATTCTTACACGATTTAGTGATTGTCTTTAAACCTGCTCTTGTGTAGAATATTTCTAAATCTGTGTGTTTTATTTAAATTGTAGTTATAGAGTGTTTGTTACAGAATGTTCAGTCTAATAAAAAGTTGATTGTAAAGTGACTTTTATAGCTTCTTGTTCGTAACTTCTTATTTAATCCCAGATTGAATGTAAAGCTGTTGTTTGTAGTTTGATGTGCTGGAATAAAAGATAACTGGTCAAATTTATTTTAGATCCAGATACTAAAACTGACTCCATTTGTTATGTTGGTACTAAAGCAGAAATTTGCTTAAACAAATTTAAACCAGTTAAATGAGCTGAATAATTCCAGTCTGTGTGAGTAATTATTGGAGATTATGATTTAGTGTTTACTAAATCTAACCTGCCAGCCTTTCCACTGCGGTAAAGTTTAATATTCAACATTCTGATCTATATAAATGATTGAAAAACACTGAACACCTATTTATTTTACCAAGTCTTACACAGATGAAAGTAGGCAACATACTACAACAACTATTTGATGGTAATTTTAAGATGACATGTATTTATTTAAAGAAAGCTCAAACTTCAGCTAACACATTCAGCGTCATCAAACTAACAGAGAAACGTAGGAAACATTTACTGTGTTACTTATTACAAAGAAATAAATCCATTTAAGTTTTGTCATGATTTGATGAATTAATGTCAAACTAATTTATACAAACACATCAATGTTTCTCTAATACAAACCCTATTTTTTTAAGTTAATATTTATTTTATATCAATTCTAGATGAAGATCAGTAAATCTGTGATCATCTTATATTGGAGATGAATAAATCTATTAAAGTCTGGTAAAATCTTATTTATTAATATAAAATTATTTTTATATACAAACAATGTTCCTGACCTACTTACTACAAACCTTGTTTTTTTTTTTTTTTTAATTGTAATTTATTTTATGATAAGTGTATATTAAAGATAAATAAATCTATTAAAGTCTGATATGGTTTGATGAATTAATGTCAAACTATTTTTATATACACATATTAATGTCCCTCACATCCTACAAACCTTGTTTTATAGATACTGCTTTTATTTTATTTTATAGTTAAAAATAGATTTATCTTTGATACATCTGATACATATCTCTGTAGAAATAAGTGGGTTTAAGATTTTATTGTCCGTTCTCATTTCATAAAAGAAAAAACCGAATAAAACGCTGCAGATGAAAAGATTAGATTTATGTTATAATTATATTAGAATATTAGAATTACGTTAGAATCCGACACGTTAGACTGCTCACCTTCAGCAGCAGCAGCAGCAGCAGCAGTGAGGATCCAGCTCTCACACAGATCTCCTCCTGTTCCTGTAAATCCGGTTTGTACTCTGGTGAATACTGTGGTAAATAGTTCACAATTTAACATTTGATTCTCCATAAAACAAAACACAATCCAAACAAGTCAAGATGGGGGCGAAAGACATCTGTACTGAAACATTTCACATGATCTCGCATCATCTTGGACTTCAGCCTGTAACTCCCACAAAAAATTCCTCCTCTCCTAAATGCTGCAAATAACTTTAAACAACAGTTAGAAATGCAACCAACAAACAGCACAGAGAGTCAACACCTAAATAACAGATCATTTATTAATCACAACCCTCTATAAATAATCACACCACAAACTCCATGTACGGCACACTGCACCTGTGTCCCCACAGCGGGTGGAAATTGACATGAAGTTAAGATAATAAGATAAGGTCTACCCATTTATAGCATTTAAACATTTGAGGGTTAAGGGCCTTGATCAGGGACCCAACAGTGGCTTCTTTGAAGTTGTGGGACTTGAACCGGTATCACTCTGATTGCCAGTCCAGTACTGCCATAGCTTTAGGTTAGCTTCTAACTTGGAGGAACATCCTGACAGATCTTCTCCTTGTAAACTTTAAACAAGAGTCCCACCAGGTTCATTATGTGGTCCACTTAAGAGTTGTGCACTATTCTCATCCTGACAACACTCCACTGATCCTGTCTTTCCCTCCCACAGACTCTCAAGCCTCATGTTGTCTAGACATGTCGACCAGACCTATCAAACCATCACCATGAAGAATTCTCACATGACCCCACCTGAAGTAAGCTGAGTAAGCTGGACGTTATGAAAGTTCTCACCGTCCTCATGTTGCTATCAAGCAACATAAAAGCTCAGGTCTGGTTTATGGTCCAGAAGAAGTCTCGTTTACTTATGTATGCATGTAAATAATCAAACTTTACTAGAGAATAAGCTCTGATACCAGAGAAGTGGACGCCGCTTCTGGACATGGTTAACATAAGGCTTCTTTTTGTGCACAGTAAAGTGTTAAGTATGATTAGTGCAGTAACTCTGTATTGTAGAGCTGATAAAGGTTTGATAAACTAATCCCTCACCCATGTGGTTATATCAGCTAGTGTTGAGTGGAGGTTCTTGATGCCGTCTGAGGGATGGAAGATCACGAGCATTCAGATTAAGCTCGCACCCTCCACCTTTACACACTGAAATTCCTCCTGATTCCTTGAATGGTTTAATGATATTCTGCACTGTAGAGGGAGAACATGCAAATCCCAAATCAACTTTTTTTGGAATGTGTTGCAGGTCTGAAATGCAGGAATGGATGTTTATTAATAAATGAAATGAAGTTGAGCAGATAAAAGATGAAATATCTCAGCTTCATCCTGTCTGACATCAAATAAACGTCAAAGTCAATGTAAGAAACTCTGTGTTTTTATTTTATTTACATTTTCCATACTGTCCCAACTTTTTCTGATTTGGGGTTGTACATACAATATAGTGACCTATAACCCCCTGTTGATGCTTTTTAGGGTGTCAAGACCAATGTATGTATTCCTTTCTCTCAGCTACCTTCTATAGCAAATACATAGTATATAAAGGGTCGCCACGATTAATCTGGTCTTCACACCTGGCACAGTTTTTACGCCGGATACCCTTCAAGATGCAACTGATCAGCACTGAGAGCACACTGACATGTCCACCTCCCAACAGCTAGGCTATACAGCCACCATACTGACTAAAAACACATTTACGTTATGTACAGTGTTTGGTATAAGTGCACTTCGGCAAGTAGCTTAGCACTGACAAGTCTCATCAGCTGTGTGAATGCGCCGGTGCTTTAAGAGTCCGGTGTGGAACGTAGCATCACTTTCCTCCCGCGTGAAGGACCTGATGCCTAATCAGATTATTCTTTACAGTAAACCTCTTCCCACACTGTGAGCACTGATAGGGCTTCTCTCCTGTGTGAATGCGCTGGTGGTTGATGAGACCGCTGTGGTTAGTAAAACGTTTCCCACACTGGGAGCAGTGGTATCGCTTCTCGCTGGTGTGAAGAAGCTGGTGCTGATGGAGATAGCTCTGGTGAGCGTAACTCCTCCCACACTGCGGGCACTGATACGGCTTCTCTTCTATGTGAATGTGCTGGTGCCTGATGAGGTGGTTCTTCACAGTGAAGCTCTTTCCGCACTGGGAGCACTGGTACGGCTTCTCGCCCGTGTGGAGGCGCTGGTGAACCTGGAGATGGATCTGCTGAGTGAAGCTCTTCCCACACGCCGCGCAGTGATACGGCTTCTCCCCGGTGTGAATGACCCGGTGCCGCTGGAGGTTACTGCGCCGAGCGAAGCTCCTCCCACAGTCCGAGCAGTGGTACACGTCCTTCTGAAGTTCTCCACGAGGATTCTGGGTATTGAGAACGTCGTAGGGATGTTGAGTGCTGAAGCTGATCGTGGGCATCACAGTTTCATATTTGATCTCCTCTGGTTTCGGGAGGTGAACGTTCTCCTGGTGGTGGCACCTCCTGATGTGTTTGAGGAGGAAGATCTGAGCTGTGTAGGAGAGCGGACACGAGGAGCAGGAGAAGACTCGCAGTGGAGCGTTATGACCTTCTGAAGAGGGAAAAATAAGTATTTATTAAAATCCAGCGTAACAACATGCTAACATTGTTTTTTTCTGGATTTTCCCACTTAATTTCTCAATCTAGTTGATTCTGATCCTCACTGTGAATCCACTACATCAACTATCAGGGTCCTTCAAAAAGTTTTAGCACTTTTTAAACTCTTTATTAAGAATTCCCAAAACAAACTCCGTCACTTTTCTTCATCGTCCCTTCCGAAGCATTTAAAACCAAACAGAACAGAACTAAAAAGGTGGAAATCAGATGGAGCAAAATCAGGAATATAAGCATCTCCCAGACATGCCCGATTACTACAGAACAGTACCAAACAGAACAGAACCAAACAGAACCAAACCAAACAGAACACAATAAAACAGAACAGAACCAAATAGAACAGAACAGAAGCAAACAGAACCAAACAGAACCAACCAGAGCAGAACCAAACAGAACAGAACAGAAGCAAACAGAACATAACAGAACCAAACATAACAGAACCAAACAGAACATAACAGAAGCAAACATAACAGAACCAAACATAACAGAACCAAACAGAACATAACAGAAGCAAACATAACAGAACCAAACAGAACAGAACCAAACAGAACATAACAGAAGCAAACAGAACAAAACAGAACCAACCAGAGCATAACCAAACAGAACAGAACAGAACCAAACAGAACAGAACCAAACAGAAAAGAACAGAAGCAAACAGAACCAAACAGAACCAAACAGAACATAATAGAACCAAACAGAACATAACAGAACAAAACAGAACAGAACAAAACTAAACAGAACAGAACCAAACAGAACACAATACAGCAGAACAGAACAGAAGCAAACAGAAGCAAACCAAACAGAACAGAAGCAAACAGAACATAACAGAACCAACCAGAACAGAACCAACCAGCACATAACAGAACCAAACATAACAGAACCAAACAGAACATAACAGAAGCAAACATACCAGAACCAAACAGAACCAAACAGAAGCAAACAGAACAAAACAGAACCAACCAGAGCATAACCAAACAGAACAGAACCAAACAAAGCATAACCAAACAGAACAGAACCAAACAGAACAGAACCAAACAGAACAGAACCAAACAGAAGCAAACAGAACCAAACAGAACAGTACCAAACAGAACATAATAGAACCAAACAGAACATAACAGAACAGAACAAAACTAAACAGAACAGAACCAAACAGAACCAAACAGAACACAATACAGCAGAACAGAACAGAAGCAAACCAAACAGAACAGAACCAAACAGAACATAACAGAACCAAAAAGGTGGAAAACTTATAGTCCGGAGCTAAATCCGGACTATAAGCGTCTCTCAGTCTCTCAGACACGAGCGATTAATACAGAACAGAACAAAACAGAAAGAACAAAACAGAACAGAACAAAACAGAACCAGAGCAGAACCAAACAGAACCGAACAGACACGAGTGATTACTCCTCCTCCACCCTCACCGCTTATAACCACAATATACACGTGAGGAAACTTCTTGAAGATCCTCGTATATAAACTCAGTTCCAGTCCATGATGCTACATTTTCAGAGCCAGTTGTCATTAAATGCAAAGAAACTAATATTAGAGACCTGGAATCTAAACCTTTCATCTTCTAGTCAGTAAGAATATGGACAACAGTTGTATTAGTTGTATTAGAACACTAAACTGATGTAACCACTCAACTGTAAAACTAAATAACCCTAACATCTGTCCCGTTACCATTCGTGGAGCACTTCTTGTTCCAGATGTGATTGAACGTGATGCTGAGATCTTCTCCTGCGTACTTCTCTTCATACCAAACCAAGAGCTCCTGCCCCGGGCTGATGGACTGACAGCATCTGAAGTAGATTCCTCCTCGATACTGAAACGCCGTCAGATTCTGCTCATCATCGTTACGAGCACAGTTCACGTACCTGAGAGAAACCAAGTCTGAGCAATTAAAAAGTCTACACAGATCATTTGAACCGTGTTCCTCACCTCATCCAGTTGGCATGGATCTCACTCGTGGCGTCTATGTACTCCTCACCCTGACCACTCCTGTATATCTGGAGGAAACAAGTATAGATGGAAGAGGAGCTTCAGAGGTACTGAGATGATCCACAAGAACACTCTACATTAAAAAGGTTGCTTCAAGTGGTCTGGTTGAATGTAGGGTTAGATGGTTGAATTGATCCACTAAAGTCTTTGTAAGCCAGATTCAAATTTTGACATAAAAGCTAGCAGTTAATACTTATACTTAGAGAACTCACTCACCACCCAGGAGTAGCCACTGTTCACGGCTTCCTCTTTATCCACCGCTTCTCCCTGGTAGGGTCCGAAGTGTGCACCCACTGGAACGGTCTCCCCCTTATTAAACACCCCCAGACCTGCACCAGGAATACCAGACTGCTGAACCTCTAGACCGGGTGGAAGAGTCTGTCTGGCTCGGTCTGGAACCACAGTGGGTACAGAGGTATCAGGGATGAAGAGAGCTGGACCGTGAAGCTCACACTTGTTGAAGAAGAAGGATTTGCACTCCTCACAGTCTGGAGGGAGAGAAAGGAACAAAAATAAATAAAATGCAGCCGGGAATGAATAATAATGAAGCCTGTTATCTTACAGAGGTTCTCATCATCTTCAGCTTCTTCCTCTTTAATACAGACAATGTTCAGGTCATTGTGGAAGCTTCCATCAGTGTAGCTGTTCAACAGAACCTTCTCTTCCTCCTAATGTACACACACACATACACACACACACAGAATCCATTCATAAATCAATAATAACTTTTTACAATAATTAAATCATTTTAAGCCTCGTCAGGATGCTGTGAGACCAGAGGCTGATTATATTATACAGGGAAGGAGAACAGGGCACCTCTGGTGAGCACGGCTCCATGATTTCTCTTTAGTGGCCAGAATCAGATGTCCTCTGCACACGCGTGTCTCAGTGTCTGAAAAGTCATAATAAGTCACGTCAGGTAAAGATGATCTTATTTATAATTGATATTATTTAACTGATGATAAACAAATCATTCTAAACTGATGCTTATGAAGTATTATTGAGCCAAACTACATCTATTAAATTAACAAACATTAATTTATTCATTATTTTACAGACTGCATCGTTCTGTCATAATGATGCACTATATATTTTATCTTATACACAATGTAGTGCACTATATACATTAACTCATACACTATATATTATCTCATACACCATATAGTGCACTATATATTATCCCATATACTATATATTATTTTATACACCGTATAGTGCACTATATACATTATCTCATACATGATATACTGCACTACATATATCATACTATATAGTGCATTCTATACATGATCTCATACACTATGTAGTGCACTATATACATAATCTCATACACTATATATTATTTTATACACCATATAGTGCACTATACAGGGGTTGGACAAAATAACTGAAACACCTGTCATTTTAGTGTGGGAGGTTTCATGGCTAAATTGGACCAGTCTGGTGGCCAATCTTCATTAATTGCACATTGCACCAGTAAGAGCAGAGTGTGAAGGTTCAATTAGCAGGGTAAGAGCACAGTTTTGCTCAAAATATTGCAATGCACACAACATTATGGGTGACATACCAGAGTTCAAAAGAGGACAAATTGTTGGTGCACGTCTTGCTGGCGCATCTGTGACCAAGACAGCAAGTCTTTGTGATGTATCAAGAGCCACGGTATCCAGGGTAATGTCAGCATACCACCAAGAAGGACAAACCACATCCAACAGGATTAACTGTGGACGCAGGAGGAAGCTGTCTGAAAGGGATGTTCGGGTGCTAACCCGGATCGTATCCAAAAAACATAAAACCACGGCTGCCCAAATCACGGCAGAGTTAAATGTGCACCTCAACTCTCCTGTTTCCACCAGAACTGTCCGTCGGGAGCTCCACAGGGTCAATATACACGGCCGGGCTGCTATAGCCAAACCTTTGGTCACTCGTGCCGATGCCAAACGTCGGTTTCAATGATGCAAGGAGCACAAATCTTGGGCTGTGGACAATGTGAAACATGTATTGTTCTCTGATGAGTCCACCTTTACTGTTTTCCCCACATCCGGGAGAGTTACGGTGTGGAGAAGCCCCAAAGAAGCGTACCACCCAGACTGTTGCATGCCCAGAGTGAAGCATGGGGGTGGATCAGTGATGGTTTGGGCTGCCATATCATGGCATTCCCTTGGCCCAATGCTTGTGCTAGATGGGCGCGTCACTGCCAAGGACTACCGAACCATTCTGGAGGACCATGTGCATCCAATGGCGGTGCCGTGTATCAGGATGACAATGCACCAATACACACAGCAAGACTGGTGAAAGATTGGTTTGATGAACATGAAAGTGAAGTTGAACATCTCCCATGGCCTGCACAGTCACCAGATCTAAATATTATTGAGCCACTTTGGGGTGTTTTGGAGAAGCGAGTCAGGAAACGTTTTCCTCCACCAGCATCACGTAGTGACCTGGCCACTATCCTGCAAGAAGAATGGCTTAAAATCCCTCTGACCACTGTGCAGGACTTGTATATGTCATTTCCAAGATGAATTGACGCTGTATTGGCCGCAAAAGGAGGCCCTACACCATACTAATAAATTATTGTGGTCTAAAACCAGGTGTTTCAGTTATTTTGTCCAACCCCTGTACATTATCCCATTTACTATATATTATTTTATACACCGTATAGTGCACTATATACATTATCTCATACATGATATACTGCACTACATATATCATACTATATAGTGCATTCTATACATGATCTCATACACTATGTAGTGCACTATATACATTATCTCAAACACTATGTTATCCCATACACTATATAATGAACTATATATTCTCATACATTATATACTGCACTATAAATTATCTCACATATTATATACTGCACTATACATCTCATACACTATGCAGTACACTATATACATGATCTCATACACTGTGCAGTGCAGTATATACATTATCTCATACAGTACACTATTAACATTAACTTATACACTGTGTAGTGCACTGTATACATTATCTCATACATATACTGCACTATAAATGATATCATACCCTATATAGAAAGTACACATACATTTGGGCTGCTGATTGTGAGCAGCTCAGCTCTAAGCTGCAGTAGATCTTACCCTGTGTGTTTACCATAGTGAAGCATCTCTGACTGTTACTGCATCAGATCCAGCTGTGACTGTAAATAAAGAAATATTTCTATATGTGAAGGATTCGCTGTAACAAGCACATCAGCTGCAGCTCCACTTCCTCTACAGAGCATTTACTGGTGGGATGCGAACCAAATACCGCCATCTACTGTGCTGGAAAATAAAATGATACTGGTTTGACTTTAAAACCCACTTTTCCATGGGTGGTCTAAGCTTGTGCAGAATTCTATTTACCTGACAGCTGTATACTTGATTATCAAACCTCATGGTAGAATTGAACTTAACCAAGGATAACACTGCAGTTAGTAAACAGTGGTGTAGGAAGGATTACCACATAGTTTATAATAGATTTAGTTTATTTGTTGTTTACTAGATAGATGTGATAGCAGTATAATGTGCTAGCCCACTACCGCTGGGATCCAGGGTTCAGGTCCCCAGCAGTCTATCAGCTGGTCTGGTGTCTACATACAGACATCATTAGGTGTGTCTGGGGCGAATGGCCAAGGTCTCATGAGATTTGTTACTGCATTTCTCCCAGTAATTCCAGGAAAACCAGGCCCACTGTCCCCCTGACCAGGATAACACTGTGGTACAAAACATAAAAATGAAATATAAGTTTCTACATTCCATTTCTACATACCACCTACACCCTGGAAAACAAACTGGATTTATTATTTATCATTTATCGTTTGCACCTGCACTTTACACACTGTCATACATATATATCTGCACAATTATTAACCCGTATATGTAGAGTTATTTAGCAGCTTCTTTATACAGTTATAGTTACAGTTGTATAGTTATTTATTTTACACACCGGGCCACAGTGCCGCCCACGTTGACAAACCAAAAACCCCTGGTGAGCAGACATGGACCCATCCTCCTTGGGTGGCCAGGAGAATAATTTGAATGAATTGGATTTAAACAAACCTCATACATAAAAATAATTTTAAACAAAAGTTTTAACTGATAAAAAGACAAAAAAGAATTTGGTTGATGGCTGAGCAAAACCGACCTGTTTGAAGCTGTTAAGAGAAAATGTATGATGATAAATGTATCTATATTATTATTATTATTCATATTCATATATATATATATATACTGTATATTCATATCACATACATTCGTTTATAGTTAATACGTTTTGTCTTGTCTTCATATCCGACGTATAGTACTGGAGGAAAATGCTTTCCTACGGTATAAATATTTTAGGAATGTTTGTACTCACTAAAATAAAAACATATATATTTAAATATATAGATAAATACCATATAGAAGCACTTTGTAGTTCTACAATTACTGACTGTAGTACAGCTGTTCTTCAATGGTCAGGACCCCCCACAGGACCACCACAGAGCAGGTATTATTTAGGTGGTGGACACTGCAGTGACACTGACATGGTGCTGGTGTGTTAGTGTGTGTTGTGCTGGTATGAGTGGATCAGACACAGCAGCGCTGCTGGAGTTTTTAAACACCTCACTGTCACTGCTGGACTGAGAATAGTTCACCAACCAAAAACTCCCAGCCAACAGTGCCCCGTGGGCAGCGTCCTGTGACCACTGATGAAGGTCTAGAAGATGAGCGACTCAAACAGCAGCAATAGATGAGCGATCGTCTCTGACTTTACATCTACAAGGTGGACCGACTAGGTAGGAGTGTCTAATAGAGTGGACAGTGAGTGGACACGGTGTTTGCTGTGTGTGATCCACTCATACCAGCACAACACACACTAACACACCACCACCATGTCAGTGTCACTGCAGTGCTGAGAATCATCCACCACCTAAATAATACCTGCTCTGTGGGGGTCCTGAAACAGATGGACTACAGTCAGTAATTGTAGAACTACAAAGTGCTTCTATATGGTAAGTGGAGCTGATAAAATGGACAGTGAGAGTAGAAACAAGTGTGTATTGTGTAATGACTTTAAATAAACTCCATCCACACCGGCAACACTGCTAGATTTTCTGAGTGAATGCGCTGGTGGGACTGGAGATGACCCTAGTGAGTAAAGCTCTCCCAGCCTGTAATCAGTGATACGTCTACTGTCTTCTGTGAATGAGCTGGTGTCGCTGGAGAGTACTCTGCTGATTAAAACGTTTTCCACACAGTAAGCAGTCGTACAGCTTTTCTCCTGTGTGAATGCGCTTGTGCCTGGCTAGAGCACTCTGCCGACTGAAGCTTTCTCCACACTGTAAGCAGGTATAGGGTTTCTCTCCTGTGTGAACGCGCCGGTGCTCTTTGAGATGACTCTGCCGATTAAAACTCTTCCCACACTGCGAGCACTGATGCGGCTTCTCTCCAGTGTGAATGCGCTGATGCCGAAGCAGAGCGCTCTGGTGAGTAAAGCTCCTCCCGCACTCCGAACAGAGGTAGAGCGTCTCTCTGGTGTGAATGCCCTGGTGTTCTTGCAGTGCATTCTGTTGTGAAAAACTCTTCCCACACCGAGAGCACTGGTATGGTCTCTCTCCTGTGTGAACGCGCTGGTGTCGCTGAAGATTACTCTGGTGAGTAAAGCTCATCTCACACTCCGAGCACTGATGCGGCTTTTCCCCCGTGTGAGTGAGCTGGTGTCTCTTGAGAGTACTCTGGCGATTGAAACTCTTCCCGCACTCCGTGCAGTGGTACGGCTTCTCTCCCGTGTGAATGCGCTGGTGCTTTTGGAGATCACTCCGTTGAGTAAACCTTTTCCCACAATACGAACACTGGATTTCCTTCTTCATTTCTTTATGAGAGGTTTCAGTGGTGAAAGAAGCTGAGAGTGATTCCAGACTGCTGGAGCTTCTCGTGGGCACCAGAGTCTCATGATTCATTTCTCCTGCTTGTTCCAGTCTCGTATACTCCTCATGGTGGCATCTCCTGATGTGCCTCTGGAGATAAAGTTCAGCCGTATAAGAAAGTGAACACAAGGAACAAGAGAAGACCTGCAACACGGTGTCGGTTCCTTCTGAAGCTGTAAAGAAAACAATGTTTTAGTGACTAAAGTTAACAAGTCTTAGAGTAACAGAATCTAACGAAGCCTGTCGTCTTACAGAGGTTCTCATCATCTTCAGCTTCTTCCTCCTTAATGTCATTGTGGGGGGTTCCATGAGTGTAGCTGTTCAACTGCACCTTCTCTTCCTCCTAATGTCCATACACAAACACACACAGCAGCCAATCAATAATCATTCATATTTCTACATGATTAATGAGAGATGCTGTAAGAAGAGATGCTGAGGTTTGTTTTAAATATAAAGAAGAGAACTGAGTACCGCTGGTGAGCACGACTCCATGGTGTCTCTTCACTTCTTTAAATCAGATCTTCCCCCTCACTGGCCCACTGAGTTCTCTGAGAAGGGAGCAATAGATGAAGTCAGACCAAGAGAAAAATCCATCTGAGACATTGTGGATGTTTTCCTTCAAATCCTCCACAGGGTGAGATGTGTTCCGATAATGAACTGGTGACCCAATAGGTTTGCACCATGAAGACAAACAAATGTTTGTCCTATTTATTTAAAGTTTCCTCCAGGCCACCCAAGAAGGATGGGTCCTGCTGAGTCTGGTTCCTCTCAAGGTTTCTTCCTGTAATTTTCAGGGAGTTTTTCCTTGCCACAGTCGCCCTCGGCTTGCTCAACAGGGGTTTTTGTATCTGTTGGTCCTGGATTTTGTAAAGTTGCTTTGAGACAATGTCTATTCTAAAAAGCGCTATATAAATAAAGTTGATTTGACTTGAAATGTAGAGCTAGTAATGAGGTTAAAACACTAAATAATGATGTGATGTTAAACAGGTGATTGTGATCATGGTTTGGTACAAAAGCAGCATCCAGGAAAGGCTGAGAGTCTCTGATGAGTAAAGATGATCAGAGGATCCAGTTTGTCCACAAATGTGTGAGAAAATGATTGAAATGTTTAAAAACAATGAACCTCAAAGAAAGACTGAAAGGGATTTGCATACTGCCTGCAGTCCTCACCCCAGTAGAGAATGTGTGGAAACCGAAAAAAGCCAATCATACTAGGTCATTAATGATTAATACCATGGTTATTGTGTACATGTTCAACATTTAGGAGTATTAGTGTACACCCAGTGCACCACTTACCATACTCATCAGTTCTAGAATATATTTAGAGCTTACAAATGTTAACATGACAGTCTCATGACATGGTTGTACAGCCTGATCTTTATCTTGTAACCACTCCAAGCAAAATGTATGTAGCTCATGTATCTTTAATTAAAAAGAAATAACATGCAAGAATTCAGAGCTTTGGCTAGATACTAACCTGATGAACCAAATCAGATGCTGTGAGCTCCACTACAAGCTTCAGTACAACCTACCTTGTGTGTTTAAAGCAGAACAGAGTGAGGGCTCCTCAAATTCACCGAGAAGAACCA
Source organism: Trichomycterus rosablanca (assembly GCF_030014385.1). NCBI lineage: Eukaryota > Metazoa > Chordata > Actinopteri > Siluriformes > Trichomycteridae > Trichomycterus > Trichomycterus rosablanca. The sequence continues at coordinate 1,509,566 of NC_085998.1, forward strand.
TCTTCTATTGTTTCTCCATCAGATCCAGCTGTGATTGGTAACATTTCCATTGCTAAGAGGATCAGCTGGACCACACTCAACTGCAGCTCCACTTCCTCTTTTCTTCTTCTTTAAATTCAGAAGGTTGATCACCCACTGAAACGTGCATCACTGCCATCCACTGGACTGTAGTGTGAAGAAACCTGTCTGCTTCATCTACACCAGAAAGAGTGGATCATCTCATCACCTCATCTTCTCCTCATGTGTTTCTATCAGGGGTGTAGAAAGCACTTGGAGAGTTTGTGAGAACCTGGATAGATGTCGTAGTGAACCGTCTAAGTCTTTTTTGGTGGTCCAACTCTCTTCTACAGCCCTGATTTTTCATTAAACCATTAAGATGAAGATGGAACAGTAGTCTCTTAAGAATCTGCCTGTAAGAGGATGTACACTATATGGCCAAAAGTACTTGGACATCTAACTGTGAGCTTGTTTGACATCCGGTTTAAAAAACAAATGGTATTGAAAGACTATGTTTCCTATGTGAGCTTTTTAGCTAGAACAACAGCCGCTCTTCTGAGAAGCTTCTTACAAGACATTAATGTCTGTCTTTGGAAATTTGTGCCCATTTAGTCGAATAATGACTATTTATATGGCTGGGCACTGTTGTTGGTTCCGGTTTATCCCAGAGCTGTTGATTGGGGTTGAGGTAGAGCTTGCTTTGTGCACAGTCATGCTGGAACAGGAAAGAGCTTCTCAAAACTGCTGCTGCAAAGTTGGAAGCTTATCATTTCCTTTATAACACTGATCTGTTAAACCTGTTAGAAACTGTTGCAGCTGAAACATGTGAATCCAGTAATTAAAAGGGGTGTCACAGTACTTTCATCCATATAGTGTACGCCTACATGGACTACACACACAGTGAGCAGAATGGTTCAAATGGCCAAAGAATCTCTGAGGACCACAGCTGTGGAACTATAGGGCAAAACATCTACCTAACTTTGATTGGACACCAACTACATTACCAGAAGTTGTTTAGTTCCTACAGTTTGCCAGAGTTTTACATACAATATGTGTCACACTTTTACGTTTCAGATCATCAAACTACTTTTAATATTAGACAAAGTCCCAAATAAACACAAAGAGCTTTTTTAAAATAATGACAAAAATACTTTTACCTGGATCTAGGCACAATATCAACCAGTTAACCAAATTCAACTATGATTCTAAAAGTTAACCTCTAATAGTTTTGACTACTTATCCAGCAACCACTTGCTGGGAGCCTAACAAACTGAATGATCCAGAAATAGATACAGAGGTTAAAAAAAAAGTAATACAGCCGTACCTTGAAACTGGACGTCAGTCAGTTCTGGGAGTGGTGTTGATTTTTCCCCATAAGGATGTTTGTGAAACCTGTTAATGTGTCCATGGTCCCGTGGAGCTGCAGATATTTTAGTCTCATGTAAAATAATGAGGTTGTTTTTGACACTTAAACACTGAAAATAACACAAATATAATATAAACACACTGAAATACAATTACTAACAGTTACACATCAATAAAAATACAATAAAAGCTGCACTTTAGTTTTACTTCTTTATTGTTTCCTGACGCTTCTTAATGGTGGAGATGCTCGATGTTGGAATATCGTATTCCCTTCAGCACCGGCGCATTCACATGATTATTTCCCATGAAGTGTGACGGCGGTGCACAAAACTTAGCGTGACTTACTGTAGTAAAACAGCGAGTGAGGAATAAGATTAGTGGAGGAACTTATGAGCAGTAATAATGAAGAGAAGTTTAGTGCTTAAACCACGTTAAGCTGTAGGGACTAGTTTTTAAGACACTTGTGTAAATTAAATGACTTTGAATAAGAGAAACCCTGTCCGCACTCGGAGCAGTAATACGGCTTTAATCCGGTGTGAACACGCTGGTGAGATTGAAACGTCCCCTGCTGGGTAAAACTCTTCCCACACTCGGAGCAGCGGTACGGTTTCTCCCCTCGGTGTACGAGCTGGTGTCGGTGGAAGGTGCTGTAGAGAGTGAAGCTCCTGTCGCACTCTGAGCAGTGATACGGCTTCTCTCCTGTGTGGTAGCGCTGGTGTACCTGGAGAAGGTGCTTATGAGTGAACCTCCTCTCACACTGCGAGCACTGATACGGCTCCTCTCCTGTGTGAATGCGCTGGTGTCGCTGGAGATCACACTGCTGGGTGAACCTCCTCCCACACTGCGAGCACTGATACGGCCTCTCTCCGGTGTGAATGACCCGGTGTCGCTGGAGAGCGCTGTGCTGAGTGAAACTCTTCCCACACTGCGAGCAGCAGTACGGCTTTTCCCCCGTGTGAACGCGCTGGTGTATAACGAGAGCGCCGCACTCCGCGAACCTCTTCCCGCACTGCGCGCACTGATGCGGCTTCTCTCCCGTGTGAACGCGCTGGTGTCGCTGGAGACTGCTGTGTCGATTGAACCTCTTCTCGCACTGCGAGCACTGGTACGGCTTCTCTCCCGTGTGAATGCGCTGGTGCCGCTGGAGGTCGCTCAGCATGGTGAAATCCTTCCTGCACACCGAGCAGTGATACGGCTTCTCTCCGGAGTGAATGCGCTGGTGGATCTTCAGATTGCCACATGCTTTGAAGCTCTTTCCACACTCCGAGCACTGATACGTTCTGGATGGTGTGTGAATGCGCTGGTGTCTTTTACTGTCTGATTTCTGGTTTGTTTCGTAGGAGGTTTCAGTCTGGGGGAGATCAGATGACTTCTGCCGATGGCTGGAGCTCTCTGTGGTCCTCAGGGTCACGTGACCGCCCTTTTCAGGTCTCAGCAGTTGGACGGACTCATCATGGTGGGATCTTCTGATGTGCCGATGGAGGTAAATTTGGGCATTATAGGAGAGTGGACACAAGGAGCAGGAGAAGACTTCCAATGTGGCACCGCTGGTTTCTGCAGCAGAAAAAGAAACACAAACAACATCAAATGAATGTATATTAGTCGATAGTGCATATATAAATAATAGAACCACAAAGTTTGATCATCTCATTACCATTTTCTGAGCATCTTTTCTTCTGAATGTAGTCGAATGTGATGCCCAGGTCTTTGGCGTACTTCTCCTCGTACCACATCAGAAGCTCCTGTCCCGGGTTAATCGGTCGACAGCAGCGGAAGTAAATCCCTCCTCGATACTGAAACGCCGTCAGATTCTGCTCATCATCGTTACGAGCACAGTTCACGTACCTGAGAGAGGTGAAACCAGGGTGAAATAAAGGTGAGATCAGCTGGTGAGTGTGTACACATAGACCCAACAGCCAGATGGTTCCATCAGTGTGTTCCTCACCTCATCCAGTTGGCATGCATCTCACTCTTGGCGTCTATGTACTCCTCACCCCGACCACTCCTGTATATCTGCAGGACCGGTTTGTTACTTCAGAACATATCAAGATATTTGCTGTATAAACTTGATGATGGAAACTCACTCACCACCCAGGAGTACCCACTGCTCACGGCTTCCTCTTTATCCACCGCTTCTCCCTGGTAGGGTCCGAAGTGTGCACCCACTGGAACGGTCTCCCCCTTATTAAACACCCCCAGACCTGCACCAGGAATACCAGACCGCTGAACCTCTAGACCGGGTGGAAGAGTCTGTCTGGCTCGGTCTGGAACCACAGTGGGTACAGAGGTATCAGGGATGAAGAGAGCTGGACCGTGAAGCTCACACTTGTTGAAGAAGAAGGATTTGCACTCCTCACAGTCTGGAGGGAGAGAAAAGGAACGAACATAATGTACCTCCATGGTGAGACGTGCACCACCCTGTTATATTAACCACATACTGTTACAAAACAATATAGTTACAACCACTAAAACTGATTATTATGAATTATTTAGTTTACATTTAAATACAGTTTCTGAAAAATACTGCTGCTGTAAGATTAAATCTCCAGTCAGGATTGTAGAATCAAATGAAGCCTGATGTCTTACAGAGGTTCTCATCATCTTCAGCTTTCTCCTCTTCCATTTCAGGAACTTTGATTTCGTTGAGACTTTCATGGGCGTAGCTGTTCCACTGCACCTTCTCCTCCTCCTAATATATACACACAGTTAGGAAGTCACAGATAAAACGATCTGTATCTCTGTTATAACACACACTGTCTACATAATAAGGAAGGTGAGCGGTGCACCTTAGATGAGCACGACTCCATGGTTTGGATCAGGGTTCTCCTGTTTCTCCACACACATCCAATCTGTCTCTGTGAGAGGTGCACAATAACTCAGATTACACCAGATACATTATAAAACAATATTAATAATATATGTGATAACTGATCCAGCAGAAGGTCCAAAGAGGGGTAGGACTGTCATAGCCTAGTGGTTAAGGTACTGGACTAATAATCAGAGGTTCCACCAAAATCCACCACTGCCAGGTTGCCAAGGTTGGGTCCAGTTGCTTAGACCGATTTACAAGCTATACATTATCTATGTAGTGCACTATATACATTATCTCACACACTATGTGATGCATTATATATACAGTGTATCAAAAAAGTGAGTACACCCCTCACATTTCTGCAAATATTTCATTATATCTTTTCATGGGACAACACTATAGACATGAAACTTGGATATAACTTAGAGTAGTCAGTGTACAGCTTGTATAGCAGTGTAGATTTACTGTCTTCTGAAAATAACTCAACACACAGCCATTAATGTCTAAATAGCTGCAACATAAGTGAGTACACCCCACAGTGAACATGTCCAAATTGTGCCCAAATGTGTCGTTGTCCCTCCCTGGTGTCATGTGTCAAGGTCCCAGGTGTAAATGGGGAGCAGGGCTGTTAAATTTGGTGTTTTGGGTACAATTCTCTCATACTGGCCACTGGATATTCAACATGGCACCTCATGGCAAAGAACTCTCTGAGGATGTGAGAAATAGAATTGTTGCTCTCCACAAAGATGGCCTGGGCTATAAGAAGATTGCTAACACCCTGAAACTGAGCTACAGCATGGTGGCCAAGGTCATACAGCGGTTTTCCAGGACAGGTTCTACTCGGAACAGGCTTCGCCAGGGTCGACCAAAGAAGTTGAGTCCACGTGTTCAGCGTCATATCCAGAGGTTGGCTTTAAAAAATAGACACATGAGTGCTGCCAGCATTGCTGCAGAGGTTGAAGACGTGGGAGGTCAGCCTGTCAGTGCTCAGACCATACGCCGCACACTGCATCAACTCGGTCTGCATGGTCGTCATCCCAGAAGGAAGCTGACGCACAAGAAAGCCCGCAAACAGTTTGCTGAAGACAAGCAGTCCAAGAACATGGATTACTGGAATGCCCTGTGGTCTGACGAGACCAAGATAAACTTGTTTGGCTCAGATGGTGTCCAGCATGTGTGGCGGCGCCCTGGTGAGAAGTACCAAGACAACTGTATCTTGCCTACAGTCAAGCATGGTGGTGGTAGCATCATGGTCTTGGGCTGCATGAGTGTTGCTGGCACTGGGGAGCTGCAGTTCATTGAGGGAAACATGAATTCCAACATGTACTGTGACATTCTGAAACAGAGCATGATCCCCTCCCTTCGAAAACTGGGCCTCATGGCAGTTTTCCAACAGGATAACGACCCCAAACACAACCTCCAAGATGACAACTGCCTTGCTGAGGAAGCTGAAGGTAAAGGTGATGGACTAAACCCAATTGAGCACCTGTGGCGCATCCTCAAGTGGAAGGTGGAGGAGTTCAAGGTGTCTAACATCCACCAGCTCCGTGATGTCATCATGGAGGAGTGGAAGAGGATTCCAGTAGCAACCTGTGCAGCTCTGGTGAATTCCATGCCCAGAAGGGTTAAGGCAGTGCTGGATAATAATGGTGGTCACACAAAATATTGACACTTTGGGCACAATTTGGACATGTTCACTGTGGGGTGTACTCACTTATGTTGCCAGCCATTTAGACATTAATGGCTGTGTGTTGAGTTATTTTCAGAAGACAGTAAATCTACACTGCTATACAAGTTGTACACTGACTACTCCAAGTTTTAGTTCTATAGTGTTGTCCCATGAAAAGATATAATAAAATATTTGCAGAAATGTGAAGGGTGTACTCACTTTTGTGATACACTGTATATTATCTTATACACTATGTAGTACAATTTACATAATCTCATACACTATATAGTGCTCTATATACATTATGTTATAGACTATGCAGTGCACTATTTACATTATATCATACACGATGTAGTACACTATATACATTATTTTATACACTATATAGTGCACTATATACATTATTTTATACACTATGTAGTACACTATATATATTATTTTATACACTATGTAGTACACTATATACATTATTTTATATACTATATAGTGCACTATATACATTATTTTATACACTATGTAGTACACTATATACATTATTTTATACACTATGTAGTACACTATATACATTATTTTATACACTATATAGTGCACTATATACATTATTTTATACACTATGTAGTACACTATATACATTATTTTATACACTATATAGTGCACTATATACATTATTTTATACACTATGTAGTACACTATATACATTATTTTATACACTATGTAGTACACTATATACATTATTTTATACACTATATAGTGCACTATATACATTATTTTATACACTATATAGTGCACTATATACATTATTTTATACACTATGTAGTACACTATATACATTATTTTATACACTATGTAGTACACTATGTACATTATTTTATACACTATATAGTGCACTATATACATTATGTAATAGACTATGTAGTACACTATATACATTATTTTATACACTATATAGTGCACTATATACATTATTTTATACACTATATAGTGCACTATATACATTATTTTATACACTATGTAGTACACTATATACATTATTTTATACACTATGTAGTACACTATATACATTATTTTATACACTATATAGTGCACTATATACATTATTTTATACACTATGTAGTACACTATATACATTATTTTATACACTATATAGTGCACTATATACATTATGTAATAGACTATGTAGTACACTATATACATTATTTTATACACTATATAGTGCACTATATACATTATGTAATACACTATATAGTGCACTATATACATTATTTTATACACTATATAGTGCACTATATACATTATTTTATACACTATGTAGTACACTATATACATTATTTTATACACTATATAGTGCACTATATACATTATGTAATAGACTATGTAGTACACTATATACATTATTTTATACACTATATAGTGCACTATTTACATTATGTAATAGACTATGTAGTACACTATATACATTATTTTATACACTATATAGTGCACTATTTACATTATTTTATACACTATGTAGTACACTATATACATTATGTAATAGACTATGTAGTGCACTATATACATTATTTTATACACTATATAGTGCACTATATACATTATGTAATAGACTATGTAGTGCACTATATACATTATTTTATACACTATATAGTGCACTATATACATTATGTAATAGACTATGCAGTGCACTATTTACATTATATCATACACTATGTAGTACACTATATTCATTATCATATACACTATGTAGTGCACTATATACATTATGTTATAGACTATGTAGTACACTATATAAATTATTTTATACACTATATAGTGCACTATATACATTATTATTATTATGATGTATTATAAAGCTTTAGTGGAACTCACCCTGAGTGTTTATAGCAGAACAGAGTTAAAGTTTTTCTAATTCACCAAGAGAAACCATTTCTATTGTAACTCCATCAGATCCAGCAGTGATTCTATATGTAAGACTACACTGTAAATCTACTGTGTATTTACTCCATCATACAGCTCGGCAGCTGATCTTCTTCTTCTTCTCACCACTAAGCAGGTGGATCTTTACCACCATCTACTGGAGTGCAGTGTGGATAAACCTTCTCATTTATTAATCCTGGTGAATACACAAACTAGAAATAAAATCCAGAAGATCTACAAAAAGCCTACGGCGTATTAGGGCCACTAAAGAAAAAATTTTTTTTTATTTGTTCTGAGATTAAAGTCGATATTATTCTGAGATTAAAGTCGATATTATTCTGAGATTAAAGTCGACATTATTCTGAGATTAAAGTCGACATTATTCTGAGATTAAAGTCGATATTATTCTGAGATTAAAGTCGATATTATTCTGAGATTAAAGTCGAAATAATATGGCCATAGCAGCCGCCTCGTGTTAAAATGAGTGATGTTCATGATTTGGTGAAGTTATACTTTCGCATCGGTTTTACGAATAAAGAAATCCTCAATCTCTTGGCACAACAGCACCGGATTGTTATTAGCATAAGGACGCTGAAACGGATTTGCAGTAAACTGCATTTATTTAGAAGAAAGAACCAGACGGACTTAGAGGAAATCTTCTCTTTTGTTGAAGCGGAACTTGCGGGCAGTGGCAGGCTACAAGGCTATCGGTGGTTACATCTCCGTGCTGTTCGAAGAGGGTTTGTAGTTTCACAGGAGACGATGAGAATGATCATCAAAATGATCGATCCCGAAGGAGTGCAACTCCGGCGCGCTCGGCGTCTGCGCCGTCGCCAGTACTGCAACCGAGGCCCCAACGCTTTATGGCATATGGACTCGTACGATAAACTAAAGCCTTATGGCATTGCTATAAATGGTTGCATTGACGGATTTAGTCGCCATGTCATGTGGATGGAGGCGTACAACACGAATAACGACCCAAAAGTAATTGCGGGTTATTGGATAAGCACAGTAACGCGCATTGGAGGCTGCCCTCAGCGCCTGCGTGCCGATCCAGGTACTGAGAATGGGCATGTGAGGGAAATGCAGATGTTTTTACGCAGAAATCACTCGGACCCTTACGCAGGAGAGAGAAGTTTCATTTATGGATGCAGCACGGCAAACCAACGCATAGAATCGTGGTGGGGCATTCTGCGTAAACAAAGTGGACAGTTCTGGATGGACATTTTCCAGACGCTCAGAGATGATGGACATTTTTCCGGTGACTTCTTGGACAGAAATCTGATACAGTTCTGCTTCCTTAACCTAATTCAGGTAGGCTCTATAGCCACAGGCTACACCTTCTGTATTTATATTCATCAGTTATGTATTGCCAGATTGTTTTCATTAAGCTACCTTCACTACATTTGATCAGAAACAGCTATAGTCTGTAATTAATCTGTCTATTAATCTAAACCATTTATTAATGTAATAGCACCACCAAAAGGTATTATTTTGTTGGCAGACAATTCCAGGCACAAGTCACACTTACAAAAAAGTCCAGCAACATTGCTGTCACATTCAGTTGTACCAGCAAAACACACTACTATGTTAGTGCCACTGCTGTGATGATAATATTCTACCACCAAAATAGCTTTACCAACAAATCAGCTGCGATCTCATCGTACCAGCAGTCTTTTACCACTAATGGTCAAGTTAGGGGTTGGCTGATAAATTGTGGAGCAAGAGACGAGGCACGGTGACTAATTGTAGGTGTGCTTGGTAAACTGGTCATTGAAGCCAGGTATAAGATGTTGACAATATAAAGTTTTGATAATATTTTAATGACGTATATGTTTAACTAAATTTATGACTCAACACAGGCTTTGTAAGCATAAGTGTCCCATATATTGATGGTAAATGTTCTGTGCATATTTTTTGTTGGGACAGTAGTTGAACTAAGTTTTACATATTTGTGTTCATGCAGGAGGAACTAGACGAAGTTGTGAGGACATGGAACTCCCATCAAATAAGGTCAAGGCCAGGAATTCCAGGAGGACGCCCAATTTTAATGTACTGTATGCCACAGATTTATGGTGCAGGGGAGGACAAACTCAAATATGTGCTTCCAGAAGAGGTCACTGTTTGCAAAGAGGAATGCACCCCAAAATCCCAGTTCCCCTGTGATGAAACAGTCTTTGAGCTCTGTGCTCTTCTTATTGATGAAAATGGCTGGGATGCTCCTGTTGATGCATACCATGCAGCTGAACTGTACATTCTCTTAAGAAATCAAATACTAGATAATATCTAGAACTGAGCTTCTCAACACCAGCTATGGGGACCCACTGATGAGTGGGTTCTCGGAACTGAAGTTACTTTCTAATAGATTGTGTCTGTAGTTATATTAAAATAAATGATGTGTTTATATGCATGCATCTGACAAAATAAAAATTCAATAATTTCACATATATGGTGTCACGGCGTATTAGGGCCACTAAGGAAATTTTTTTTTTTTAATTTGTTCTGAGATTAAAGTCGATATTATTCTGAGATTAAAGTCGATATTATTCTGAGATTAAAGTCGAAATAATATGGCCAAAGAGTAGGTCGTAGTACGTCGTAGGCTTGTCAGTTCAGAATAGCGAGAATGCAAGCACGCATCCTAGGTTTCACCTACGAGTTGTGACGAGGACTGCTGTAATTACCATCAGTCAAGAGGTACGTTCTTAAACTGGTACTTTTTAATGCTCTATTAATGTTATAGCCGGTTAATGCAATGCATTAACAATGGTTAGCGTACTATTAGCGTCATATTTTGGACCTAATGCATAACAGGCAAAATCGTAAGTTTATAATCGGAGTTGGTCTACTGTAATGAATTTAATGCGAGGCTGTAATTAAGCCACACACGTTTATCTGAGTGAAACGTCACCCTATACGCCGTAGCTATTGTCCGCTTAAATTGTCATGACATTAAAGTCGTAATGATTGCGAGATTAAAGTCGTAATGATTGCGAGATTAAAGTCGTAATAATTACGACATTAAAGTCATAATGATTGCGAGATTAAAGTCGTAATGATTGCGAGATTAAAGTCGTAATAATTACGACATTAAAGTCATAATGATTGCGAGATTAAAGTCGTAATAACTGCGAGATTAAAGTCGAAATAATATGGCCAAAGAATGTGCAGCCGTCTAGGCTTGTCAGTTCATAGAAGCGCGAATGCAAGCACGCATCCTAGGTTTCACCTACGAGTTGTGACGAGGACTGCTGTAATTACCATGTCAAGAGGTACGTTCTTAAACTGGTACTTTTTAATGCTCTATTAATGTTATAGCCGGTTAATGCAATGCCCAGGTAGCCTGATCATTCTTACATGGTTAGCGTACTATTAGCGTCATATTTTGGACCTAATGCATAACACAGGCAAAATCGTAAGTTTATAATGGGAGTTGGTCTACTGTAATGAACTTAATGCGAGGCTGTAATTAAGCCACACACGTTTATCTGAGAGAAACGTCACCCTATACGCCGTAACTATTGTCCGCTTAAATTGTCACGGAGATAGAGAGAGAGAGAGAGAGAGAGAGAGAGAGAGAGAGAGAGAAAGAAAGAGAGAAAGTAACGTAAACGTAAACAAAGCTTAACGTCGCTCGTACTAAAACAACGACCCAACTAAACTTTTTTAAACTATGTTGTTTTAGTATTTTAGGCTACACTAAAAACCTTGTTCGTGCTGATTTATAGTCCCCTTTAAAAACGCTCGTCAGTGGTTTTATTAATCCGAGATTTTGTGAGGTTTCTTGTAGCCTTTGTCATCATGTATTTGTATTTTATTCTGCAGTTACCAATGGCAGAGAAACTATCAGATTTATTAACCTTCCTGAGGGATAGAGGTGTCTCGGAAGATGCAATTCATTTGATGGAAGAGCAAAAGGTAGTGCTTTGTTTATAATATTAAGGGTTATAATTATCTTGGTCTGATCTACTTGGTTTGTATACTTTTTATATCCACTGTATATGTGTTGGAAATTACATTCAGACTCCATTCTGTGTCATTACTCTCTTGCACTGTCATTGCAATATATGGTTATTTAATTTCTATCTGAATATCTATGGGTTGCTTTGGATAACAGGATTTACGTCATATGTAACCTAGAAGCATCCTAAATGATTAAATGATTGGCTATGTTAGGTCTGACAGAAATATGCACCCTAACAGGGTCCTTGTATGGAGTTTATATGTTCTCCCTGAAGTCCATGTAGGGGTTTTTTCGGGAGTCCAAAGACATGCAATCAGGCCTAATGAAGCTGCTAAAATTGCCTGAGTGTGTGTTTGTGTGTCAGAAAAATATTAATTTACACTAGAAGTATTAATACACAATCAATTACTACTAAATTGTACGAATGCTTAGGACATTTTTGCCAGTAGTCATATTCCAAGAATACTGCTACAATACAATATTACTGGATGTGTACATGGTGTACATGTATGATAACAAGTGCGTCAACTGCATTATATGATGTCCAAAAACATCAGTATCAAAAGACATCTATTTTATCAGTTGTTATCGCATTCACAGAGCCTCTGTGTGAGACTCTGTCTATGTGATCCTTCTTTGCAGACAATATTAAAACTCTTTACACTCACAATCCAGTCTTTAAGGTATTTTTTAAAGGTCTGCCCTGATATGGACTGGATACCTGTCTGGGGTGAATAAAGTGGTGGTGAAACAGACAATGAATTAATGAATAATTCTTATTAGTCACAATTTTTAACACACATTTTTCTTAACTTTTTTACAGATTGACAGAGATGTCATCATGCTAATGGAAGATGCAGAACTGGCCAATTACCTCCCGTCATATGGAGACAGGATTGCTCTGTTTAATTTTTGTAGGCACCAGACGCCCTCTGCAAAACGAAAGTTAGGTCTTTTTGAAAAGCTAAGGGAGAAACTTAAACTCAGAAAGGAAAAAGATAAAGGTGAAGAGGAACCACAAACCTCAAAAAAGACAAGGGGTCGAGCAAGACAATCAACACGCATTATTGAAATTGGATGGGTTCACAATGACAATGAAGTCACAAAACAGGTCAGAGCAAAACAAGGTGGGGGGACAAGAAAAGTTTCAATTAACATTCAAGCAGGCTATTATGAGATACTAAAAGAAGGAAAGGCCTTATTTTTTCCAGATGGCACATCTAGCAAAGGTCCCGAATCCAACTTTGACTTTGAAGTTTGGGACTTCAAGCAAAATCCTCTTCTGAAAGACATCTCTGTTGAAATGATTTTAAACACTGTCAAACTCTCTGTGTTGCGCTTCTACATAGCAACTCGACCAAAACCAGCGCTGACTGAAGAATCTGGTAACAACCCTGATCAAGTTGCCTTCCAAGAGCCTGATTTTTTGGCACATAGTAACAGGCTAAGATCTATGTCCACACCAGACAGAGATCTGCAAGATCAGATAGGTGAATCTGAAGACTCCTTGCCAGACATGTTCATTTTTTCTGAACAAACAGGGGAAACACAATCCATAAGGAATACACAACTCCCTGCTAGGACTGATCATGTTGCAAGCACAATTGTTGGTGTCATCAGTGATTCCATCACTTTGTCTGTAGAACCAGAGTATGCTTCTGAAGAGGTCAGTTCACATGCCATAGTTGCAGATTTATCTGATCCTGAGATCTCTTTTGGTGCACAACAAACAGGAGACAATGACTCTCTCAGTGACACTTTAATCTACGTGCCTGATGAGTTACCTCTAAGCCACCCTTCTGCTTTGTCTACTAGGATTTTGGTCTTACACTATTCAAACAGTTTCAACGAGATGATAGAGGCTTTTTCTGACCCTGAGATTATGGAAACATCAATGACGGTAAGACGCCTTCTTCCTGACAGCTCAGTGGAAGCCGGTACTGGGTCCGGTGTTCTAAGGGATGTCTACAGTTGCTTTTGGGTGGAATTCTATGAACGGTGTACCCTTGGAACAACCTTAAAAGTACCTTTCCTTAGGCATGATTTCAATGCTGCAAAATGGACAGCAGCTGGGCGAATTCTTGTCAAAGGATTTCAAGATTGCAAATATTTACCAATCAAGCTGGCGCCACCATTTATTGAAGAGGTCTTATTTGGTACTGTGTTCAGTGATCTGAATGCACACTTTCTACAGTTTGTGAGCTGCCAAGATCGAGATATGCTAAGTCAAGCTCTAGATGACTTTACCTCTGTTGATTTTGATGACCTATTGGAAATTCTTAACAGTTATGAATGCAGGAGGAGAGTTACTGCCACCACTCTGCCAGAAATTCTTAAAGAGCTATCTCATAAGGAGCTTGTGCAAAAACCAAAGTTTGTCATTGACTGCTGGAATGAGATAACACGGGTAGAGATGACTCTCAGTTATGAGGAACTGACCAAAATGTACAGTGACCTGAAGCCGACACCAAAAAAAGTGGCAAAAATGTTAAAGTTTCCGAAAGAAATGACAACAAAGCAAGCAGAAGTTGCCACACACTTAAAACGATACATCAGAGAACTTGATGAAAACAAGCTTGGAAAATTTTTGAGGTTCTGCACAGGCTCTGATTTAGTGGTGTCGGATGTTATTGAGGTGGAGTTCATTGTCCAGAGCAATTTCACAAGGAGGCCTATTGGACGTACATGTGGGATGCTCATACATCTCTCTGAGAGCTATGATCATTTTCCTGACTTCCGCTCTGAATTTAATGCTGTTCTGGAGAGCAACATCTGGGTGATGGACATTGTGTAGTAATAACATGTCAAAAGCTTTTTCTTTGGACCGGGATGTCCTAATTTTAAACATAGATTGTATTGACGCATATACACATAAGTGATATTCTGTGCAGCAAGTATGCATGTTTGCATTCTTGCTGCACATAATATTGCTTGTGTGTATATGCGTCAATACAAACTATGTTTAAAATTAAGACATCCCGGTCCAAAGAAAAAGCTTTTGACATGTCCTACAAACAGAAAATGTAATTTTATGCAAACATTTTATGTTGGATGATGTTGTTATTGCATAATTACATACATACAGTGTATCACAAAAGTGAGTACACCCCTCACATTTCTGCAAATATTTGATTATATCTTTTCATGGGACAACACTATAGAAATAAAACTTGGATATAACTTAGAGTAGTCAGTGTACAACTTGTATAGCAGTGTAGATTTACTGTCTTCTGAAAATAACTCAACACACAGCCATTAATGTCTAAATAGCTGGCAACATAAGTGAGTACACCCCACAGTGAACATGTCCAAATTGTGCCCAAAGTCTCAATATTTTGTGTGACCACCATTATTATCCAGCACTGCCTTAACCCTCCTGGGCATGGAATTCACCAGAGCTGCACAGGTTGCTACTGGAATCCTCTTCCACTCCTCCATGATGACATCACGGAGCTGGTGGATGTTAGACACCTTGAACTCCTCCACCTTCCACTTGAGGATGCTCCACAGGTGCTCAATTGGGTTTAGTCCATCACCTTTACCTTCAGCTTCCTCAGCAAGGCAGTTGTCATCTTGGAGGTTGTGTTTGGGGTCGTTATCCTTTTGGAAAACTGCCATGAGGCCCAGTTTTCGAAGGGAGGGGATCATGCTCTGTTTCAGAATGTCACAGTACATGTTGGAATTCATGTTTCCCTCAATGAACTGCAGCTCCCCAGTGCCAGCAACACTCATGCAGCCCAAGACCATGATGCTACCACCACCATGCTTGACTGTAGGCAAGATACAGTTGTCTTGGTACTTCTCACCAGGGCGCCGCCACACATGCTGGACACCATCTGAGCCAAACAAGTTTATCTTGGTCTCGTCAGACCACAGGGCATTCCAGTAATCCATGTTCTTGGACTGCTTGTCTTCAGCAAACTGTTTGCGGGCTTTCTTGTGCGTCAGCTTCCTTCTGGGATGACGACCATGCAGACCGAGTTGATGCAGTGTGCGGCGTATGGTCTGAGCACTGACAGGCTGACCTCCCACGTCTTCAACCTCTGCAGCAATGCTGGCAGCACTCATGTGTCTATTTTTTAAAGCCAACCTCTGGATATGACGCCGAACACGTGGACTCAACTTCTTTGGTCGACCCTGGCGAAGCCTGTTCCGAGTAGAACCTGTCCTGGAAAACCGCTGTATGACCTTGGCCACCATGCTGTAGCTCAGTTTCAGGGTGTTAGCAATCTTCTTATAGCCCAGGCCATCTTTGTGGAGAGCAACAATTCTATTTCTCACATCCTCAGAGAGTTCTTTGCCATGAGGTGCCATGTTGAATATCCAGTGGTCAGTATGAGAGAATTGTACCCAAAACACCAAATTTAACAGCCCTGCTCCCCATTTACACCTGGGACCTTGACACATTACACCAGGGAGGGACAACGACACATTTGGGCACAATTTGGACATGTTCACTGTGGGGTGTACTCACTTATGTTGCCAGCTATTTAGACATTAATGGCTGTGTGTTGAGTTATTTTCAGAAGACAGTAAATCTACACTGCTATACAAGCTGTACACTGACTACTCTAAGTTATATCCAAGTTTCATGTCTATAGTGTTGTCCCATGAAAAGATATAATAAAATATTTGCAGAAATGTGAGGGGTGTACTCACTTTTGTGATACACTGTACATGTTGTTTGAAAAGTATAGTATGTTCAGTTTGATACAGTATTAAGTTGCAAAATTAATAATAACTACTATAAAAAAACAAAGGACTTGAAAAAGGCAAAAGTTTCTAGGGCATTAGTATATTACTTTTGTATGGAGATTTTTGTTGTTCTCATTTACCCTGTTTTTGCCTTGAATTTTAGTATTAAAAAGTTTGTGTATGTAATACTTGTCTAGCCTGTTCCTTGTCTATAGATAGACACCATATATGTGAAATTATTGAATTTTTATTTTGTCAGATGCATGCATATAAACACATCATTTATTTTAATATAACTACAGACACAATCTATTAGAAAGTAACTTCAGTTCCGAGAACCCACTCATCAGTGGGTCCCCATAGCTGGTGTTGAGAAGCTCAGTTCTAGATATTATCTAGTATTTGATTTCTTAAGAGAATGTACAGTTCAGCTGCATGGTATGCATCAACAGGAGCATCCCAGCCATTTTCATCAATAAGAAGAGCACAGAGCTCAAAGACTGTTTCATCACAGGGGAACTGGGATTTTGGGGTGCATTCCTCTTTGCAAACAGTGACCTCTTCTGGAAGCACATATTTGAGTTTGTCCTCCCCTGCACCATAAATCTGTGGCATACAGTACATTAAAATTGGGCGTCCTCCTGGAATTCCTGGCCTTGACCTTATTTGATGGGAGTTCCATGTCCTCACAACTTCGTCTAGTTCCTCCTGCATGAACATAAATATGTAAAACTTAGTTCAACTACTGTCCCAACAAAAAATATGCACAGAACATTTACCATCAATATATGGGACACTTATGCTTACAAAGCCTGTGTTGAGTCATAAATTTAGTTAAACATATACGTCATTAAAATATTATCAAAACTTTATATTGTCAACATCTTATACCTGGCTTCAATGACCAGTTTACCAAGCACACCTACAATTAGTCACCGTGCCTCGTCTCTTGCTCCACAATTTATCAGCCAACCCCTAACTTGACCATTAGTGGTAAAAGACTGCTGGTACGATGAGATCGCAGCTGATTTGTTGGTAAAGCTATTTTGGTGGTAGAATATTATCATCACAGCAGTGGCACTAACATAGTAGTGTGTTTTGCTGGTACAACTGAATGTGACAGCAATGTTGCTGGACTTTTTTGTAAGTGTGACTTGTGCCTGGAATTGTCTGCCAACAAAATAATACCTTTTGGTGGTGCTATTACATTAATAAATGGTTTAGATTAATAGACAGATTAATTACAGACTATAGCTGTTTCTGATCAAATGTAGTGAAGGTAGCTTAATGAAAACAATCTGGCAATACATAACTGATGAATATAAATACAGAAGGTGTAGCCTGTGGCTATAGAGCCTACCTGAATTAGGTTAAGGAAGCAGAACTGTATCAGATTTCTGTCCAAGAAGTCACCGGAAAAATGTCCATCATCTCTGAGCGTCTGGAAAATGTCCATCCAGAACTGTCCACTTTGTTTACGCAGAATGCCCCACCACGATTCTATGCGTTGGTTTGCCGTGCTGCATCCATAAATGAAACTTCTCTCTCCTGCGTAAGGGTCCGAGTGATTTCTGCGTAAAAACATCTGCATTTCCCTCACATGCCCATTCTCAGTACCTGGATCGGCACGCAGGCGCTGAGGGCAGCCTCCAATGCGCGTTACTGTGCTTATCCAATAACCCGCAATTACTTTTGGGTCGTTATTCGTGTTGTACGCCTCCATCCACATGACATGGCGACTAAATCCGTCAATGCAACCATTTATAGCAATGCCATAAGGCTTTAGTTTATCGTACGAGTCCATATGCCATAAAGCGTTGGGGCCTCGGTTGCAGTACTGGCGACGGCGCAGACGCCGAGCGCGCCGGAGTTGCACTCCTTCGGGATCGATCATTTTGATGATCATTCTCATCGTCTCCTGTGAAACTACAAACCCTCTTCGAACAGCACGGAGATGTAACCACCGATAGCCTTGTAGCCTGCCACTGCCCGCAAGTTCCGCTTCAACAAAAGAGAAGATTTCCTCTAAGTCCGTCTGGTTCTTTCTTCTAAATAAATGCAGTTTACTGCAAATCCGTTTCAGCGTCCTTATGCTAATAACAATCCGGTGCTGTTGTGCCAAGAGATTGAGGATTTCTTTATTCGTAAAACCGATGCGAAAGTATAACTTCACCAAATCATGAACATCACTCATTTTAACACGAGGCGGCTGCTATGGCCATATTATTTCGACTTTAATCTCAGAATAATATCGACTTTAATCTCAGAATAATATCGACTTTAATCTCAGAATAATGTCGACTTTAATCTCAGAATAATATCGACTTTAATCTCAGAATAATATCGACTTTAATCTCAGAATAATATCGACTTTAATCTCAGAATAATATCGACTTTAATCTCAGAATAATGTCGACTTTAATCTCAGAATAATATCGACTTTAATCTCAGAATAATATCGACTTTAATCTCAGAACAAATAAAAAAAAATTTTTTCTTTAGTGGCCCTAATACGCCGTCGATCAGGGTTGATTATGTTAAAGGGATGGCTGTGGAGAAGTGAAGTAGTGGAATGGTGTTTAGAGGAACCCACTAATTATTTCCACACTCCAGCACAGTAGATGGTGGTAAACATGTACTCACATAGTCCTCAACCCACCAGTAACATCACTATAGAAGAAGTGGAACAGCAGCTGATCTATCATGCAGATGATCTTCTGTAAATGAATATCACATCTGGACCTGATGGAGTTATAATGGAAGATGAAAGATGGTTCTTCTTGGTGTTTATGAGGAACCTGAACTCTGGTCTACATTAAACACACAAGGTAGGTTAGACTTAAGCTTGTAGATGAGCTGCCTGTCTTGTAGTAAACGTTCCAAATAGATGTATACACCCTGTATAGAGAATTATATAATGTATATAAATGTATATAATATTTAAGCAAGTGTGTTATCTCAAATAGCATCAGGGCTGTGATTCGATCGCAGGCACGAACCGTAGATCATCACAAGCTTCATGTTATTTGCAATAACACATAAACTCGAGTGTTTTAGTGCTTTTATACTACAGATTTTACAACATAAAGGAACTAAATAAAGCAAAGAAGCGCTGTGTTTTTAATACTGGACAAAACCTTCCGCCGAAAAGTAGTTCCACAACAATACGCTGTTGCTATGCAACGGTAACTATTTTCTCTCTTGCTTTAACACAGTAGCCTACAAAGGTTCAAAATAAAACCTAAAACTCTTAAGTTTTACATTTTGTGTTACTAATAGAACTACAGAACTGTACAAATATAAAAGTTTAGCTTGGTCTTTTCAATTCTTACTATTTTTATAAACTTCCACTGCAGTCACACTTTTCCCTCAGACTCTGACCAAGTAACACGTTAAATGTTACCTTAGACTCGTAGGTTTAACAAGTTTTCGGGGTGTAAAAGCACAAAAACAACTAGTTTGCGCAAATACAGTTGTCGTTACTTGGCAACGCGTCATTTGTTACCTGGCAACGCGTCAGCGGAGTGATACTGTATGGTGTGAAAAGGCT
The DNA here is from genome assembly GCF_030014385.1 of Trichomycterus rosablanca. Taxonomy (NCBI): domain Eukaryota; kingdom Metazoa; phylum Chordata; class Actinopteri; order Siluriformes; family Trichomycteridae; genus Trichomycterus; species Trichomycterus rosablanca. Next base: position 1,529,529 of record NC_085998.1, read on the forward strand.
GTACCGTTATCATAAGTATATGCAGTATTAGACCGCTTCACAACCAATCAGATTGTAAAATCGGTAATTGTCAAATAGGTGAAAGTGGGACTAAAGCCGGATGGGGTCTCTCTCTGTCAGAATGGTGTGGTTACGACCTCTGCTGGCTGATTAGAGGCGCCTACACAGAGATGAGGAGGGAGTGATCTTAGGGTGTGTCCCTCCGTACACAACGCTAGGTGGCACAACACTCGTCAATGTGTAGGTGATAAGATGCATACGGCTTGCTGCTCACGTGACGAAGGGGGCGTGGGTTAGCTTCGATCTCCTCGGTCAGAGCAGGGATCAGCATAGGCGGAGAGGAAGCATGACGCAATCGGGCAATTGGACGCGCTAAAAGGGGGCGAAAAAGGAGAAAATGCATTAAAAAAAAAAAATAATAATAATATTTCCAAACTACAACATGTAGTCAAAAATAGCAATAACAACGGCTTAGTTGTGTTTGCTGGGTCGACCTTTAGCGTACCCGATTACCCGATTGCATTACACTTCCACTCTACTGATGCTGATCCCCGCCCCTGATCGAGGAGAGCTAGACTGACACGCCCCCTCCGAGACGTGTGCATTAGCCGACTGCATCTTTTCACCTGCACGAGGTGAGTTCATTTGTGGATCAGCTTTGAAACCCTCGATTCTGTGCAGCACCATCAATCAGCCAGCAGAGGTCATAACTGAGTCCCTATCTGGCTCGCACCCTGGATGAGCAACAGCCAATCGTTGTTCATGTAGGCCCCGGACCACGTTTGAAGTGTCAGCTCTGGTGTGCTAGCGTGTTTTACCACCTGAGCGCCAGGTCGAAAACTTTTGTCGAAAAAGATGATGCATGCTATATTATTATTAATATTATTATTATGTTACATATCTACAGATCTGTATCAGAGATGATGTGGATGTGAGTGAAGAACTTCTGATTCTGACCTGTGAAGAAAAACCATGGAACCTTGCTCTCCAGAGGTGCCCTGTTCTCCCTCCTCAAAATATAATTAAAATGATTCATATATTAATATACAGTATACTCGGCCTTACAACATTGTGTGTGTGTGTGTGTGTGTGTGTGCGTGTGTGTACATTAGGAGGAAGAGAAGGTGCAGTTGAACAGCTACACTGATGGAAGCCTCCACGACGGACTGGACCTGTCCCACTTTAAAGAGGAAGAAGCAGAAGATGATGAGAACCTCTGTAAGACATCAGACTGCATTAGATTCTCCAGCTTATTATCATTTAATCTTCAGTGATTTTATTAGTTGAGATGTTTATATTTATTGGATGACGTTGGATATTTGGTCTTTTATGGAAATTATTCTGTAAACAACATGAGGCAAATAAAAGGGTTAAAAGGGTTCCTCAGAGAACACATTTTGAGCATCTAGACTGCAGCCATTGGAGAACTTTTAGTAGTGCAACTTCTAGATAGATTTACTGCTCCAGGGTCCATTAATTGAAGAATGGCTCTCACTGTGATTCAGTAAAGTCCTGGCTTTGAAACCCTTTCAAATACAGTTCAGCAAAAACATTCCACTTTCCTGGACCTTCTTAAATTGATCTTCTTTAGATCACAGCATTCTTGTAGAAACGTTATGATGATGAGTTCGTCTTGTTGATCAAGACTGTGTCCAGAATTGGTGTACCAATTAAATTTAGTAAACAAGGTTCTCTGCAGTAACAGAGACAATAATAAATCTGTTTTCATTCTCCAGACTGTGAGGAGTGCAAATCCTTCTTCTTCAACAAGTGTGAGCTTCACGGTCCAGCTCTCTTCATCCCTGATACCTCTGTACCCACTGTGGTTCCAGACCGAGCCAGACAGACTCTTCCACCCGGTCTAGAGGTTCAGCAGTCTGGTATTCCTGGTGCAGGTCTGGGGGTGTTTAATAAGGGGGAGACCGTTCCAGTGGGTGCACACTTCGGACCCTACCAGGGAGAAGCGGTGGATAAAGAGGAAGCCGTGAGCAGTGGGTACTCCTGGGTGGTGAGTGAGTTTCCATCATCAAGTTTATACAGCAAATATCTTGATATGTTCTGAAGTAACAAACCGGTCCTGCAGATATACAGGAGTGGTCGGGGTGAGGAGTACATAGACGCCAAGAGTGAGATGCATGCCAACTGGATGAGGTGAGGAACACACTGATGGAACCATCTGGCTGTTGAGTATTTGATTCCACCAGTTAATCTCAATTTTGTCCTTCTTATTGACTCTTCTTGGTTTTTCCAGGTTTGTGAATTGTGCTTGTAATGATGATGAGCAGAATCTGACGGTGTTTCAGTATCGAGGAGGAATCTACTTCCGAAGCTGTCGACCCATCACCTTAGGACAGGAGCTCTTGGTTTGGTATGAAGAGAAGTACGCAGGAGAAGATCTCAGCATCACGTTCAATCACATCTGGAACAAGAAGTGCTCCACAAATGGTACGATTGATTTAAGATGGTTGTGAGTATTTGGTTTTGCTCCATTGCGATTCCTGAGCTAGCTCCTGATTAAAGGTCTTCATTACAGCCGCTCTTACTGAATGAAATGCTAAAGATTCAAATCCATGTGCTGTAAAAGACGGGAGCATTCTCCAAACGCTGCTGTGGAATACACAGTATATTTTTAGAAGCATTTAATTAGATGCAAAAAAGAAAAGGACACCCAAACATTTGGCATTTAGAGACTAATCCTCTCCCTGAATGGTGACCTTTTCTTAGTGAAGTTCAGTGAACCTTGGGGCTATGTCACTGTAAACTTAATACTACTTGTATTAAGACCCCCGTGAAAGGTACAGATACGTTTAAGTGGATTAAGGATACCTGGACTTTAAGCTGGAGCCATTGCTTGTGAGTGAGCCACCCATGAAACCCAGTAAGCACAACCCCAAGATCCTCAGGTGGCACCATCTTGTGGGTTCATCACTTAGTCAGTTCAGGACAGACTACACCTTGATAGTGGAAACTGGCTCTGCAAATGTGATGTAAGACTGGCTGGAAAAGAGTCTAAGTTGGTATGTATGTGTAGGTAGGTGTGATTAGGTGTATCAGGGGTTGTTTTCCCCCTCCTTGATGTTTTAATGACGTAAAGTAAGAACACCTCAGGTGGACGTGGTTATATACACTGTCGAGCCATATCATTATGACCACCAGCTAATATCCAGTGTAAGCAACGTGTGCAGCACGTACAGCAGCTAGACAGGCCTGGTGGGTTCTCACAGGGATCTGGAGCCATGCTGACTTCCGCCACAGGGAAGATAATCAGCATGTATGGGTGTACGTCCAAAAATACACGTCAACAAGTAGCGAGAGATCAAAGTTTGTGTGCTGACGTGCAGCGTAAAATCAAAGAGGAAAAATAAATGAATCTGAGTGGATTTGGCAACACGACCAGCCTGGATTGTTCTGTAGTGAGTTGGAGGTTAATAAATATTTTTTGCAACGTAATGTGGGTGTTTTGTAGAGAACGATCAGGTCAGAAATACTGTAAAACTTGTGTGTGTGCTGATGTATTCTGATATAAACTATATTACGCCCCTGTCCCACCTGTTTACACTCCTCTCCTGCATTTCCCACTCACACTGTGTCCTGCGTTCTCATTGGCTGTTCGACACCGCACTCACTGCCAGTCGGGCAACTCAGATCCAGATAGCTGACATGCTAGAAATCTCGCTTCGGTCGGCGAGCTGCTCAAATCGAGTTGTTGAGCAGTTCTCACACAGCGATTGAGAGACAAGTTTTGATCGCGGAGCGAACGCCGAGTTGCTCCCGAGCCGGCAAATCTAGCGCCGACCAGCCGCCGAGCGAAAATCTGGGCAAAAATCGTGTTGTGTGAACCGGGCGTAATGTGACTCGACAGTGTAAGTTCCAACCTGAGGGCCAACAAGGGCCAAAACTGTCCTGGGAAATGTCCTGGGTATCACATAAAGGGAAAACAACGATGGACGCTGTAGTGGAGCAGGTTTGAGAAATTGTTACCCACTACTGGGGGTATAGTATAGTTGAAGAAAATAACCGAGATGGTTTCAACAATGTTAAATGTTGTTTCTCTTGTCTGCTTCAGAAAGCAATGACGCCATGGTGCGAGTCTTCTCCTGCTCCTCCTGCCCACTGTCCTACACATCTGAAGTTTACCTCCACAAACACATCAGGAGATCCCACCACGAGGAGTTCGTCAAGCTGCTGAAATCAGGAGAGATCAAACACGGAACTCCGAGCCCGACCCCCAGCAGCCAGCGAGAGCCCCCTGACGCCCTCCAGAAGGGGATTCACCGGTGCCCGGACTGCGGGAAGAGCTTTGCTCTGAGAAAGTGTCTCAGACAGCACCGGCGTGTTCACACGGGAGAGAAGCCGTACCTCTGTTCACAGTGCGGGAAGAGGTTCGCCCAGCAGAACGATCTCCGACGGCACCAGCGCATTCACACCGGAGAGAAGCCGTATCACTGCGCACAGTGCGGGAAGAGATTCATTCAACAGATCCAGCTCCAGGTACACCAGCGCCTTCACACCGGGGAAAGACCGTACCGGTGCCCGGAGTGCGGGAAGAGTTTTACTCAGCACGGCGGCCTCGTCTATCACCGGCAGAGTCACACCGGAGAGAAACCGCACGTCTGCTCACAGTGTGGGAAGAGGTTTGTTAGACGCGGTACCCTCCAAAAACACCAGCGCATTCATACCGGTGAGAAGCCATATCACTGCCTGCAGTGCGGAAAGAGTTTCGCTCAACAGAGTACACTTCAGCTACACCAGCGCATTCACACAGAGGAAAAGCCGTTTCAGTGCTCCCACTGCGGGAAGAGTTTTATCATAAAGAGTCATCTCGAAAGACACCAACGCGTTCACACGGGAGAAAAGCCATATCAGTGCTCACACTGTGGGAAGAGTTTTGCTCAGCGGGGTACTCTTCAGCTGCACCAGCGCACTCACACAATGGAGAAGCCATATTGCTGCTCGCTATGTGGGAGGAGTTTCACCGGAAAGAACAATCTCATGCGACACCAGCGCATTCACACCGGAGAGAAGCCGTACCAGTGCTCGCAGTGCGGCAAGAGCTTCACCGGAAAGAACAATCTCGTACAACACCAGCGCGTTCACACGGGAGAGAAGCCGTACCAGTGCTCGCAGTGCGGGAAGTTCTTCTCCCGCCCGACCTCCCTCCAAATCCACCGGCTCATTCACTCGGGAGAGAAGCCGCATCAGTGCCCGGACTGCGGGAAGAGTTTCACTCACCATAGTTATCTCAGACAGCACCAGCGCATTCACACAGGAGAGAAACCGTATCAGTGTTCGCGCTGCGGGACAGGGTTCACTCGACAGAGCCATCTCCAGCGCCACCAGAGCCTGTACACAGGAGAGAAGATCTGTCACTGCTTAACCTGTGGAAGGATTTTTACTTGTTTATGTGCATTCAAGGCTCACGTGTGCACCTACACCAAACCTTCAGCTCATTACCTTCACTTGTCAAATCAACAAACCTGATCTGTAATTGTATTTTTGTGTTCTGGGGGGTTTCTGGTTCAGACATTTTCATTTCCTTCAGTCCTGACTTCCTGAGAGCATCAACAAAGTAGGGGAAGATTGTTGACTGCACCAACATTCCCTCTTACCCTTGATTTTATCTCTCACAAACACCGAGAACATGTTGAACTCCATATCGTCCTTTTAATGTGGCTACCTCATAATATTTGGAGGTTTTGAACCAGAATCTCTGTAAAGCTGCTTTGTGATAAATTTTACTGGTGTTAAAGTAAACCACCGAAATCTAAAATGCTTGTGAATGGTTCATGAACTCATTTTTGTATTCATTACACTTCCTTCATTTATATTTTTGCAAAAAATTATAATTATACATTTAAATTTAAACCATGAAAGCAAAGAATGCCTAAAAATGACAGGAACTCCATAGTAAGAAATTAGGGATGTAACGATACACTCACTCTACCCACGATGCAATACGATTCACGATACGATTTTTATAAACAAATTATGACAAAGTTTCCTTTTGTTATTTCTCTCAAAAAAATAAAATAAAATCCTGTATTTGTGCTTATCTTTTATTTATCTAAATAATGAATGCACTTTTATTTCTGAGATACAAACTATGCCAAATAATGCTTATTGTGAAATTACATTTTAAAACAAATCCCACATTAAATAAATAAATGAATAATACAAATAAAGAAAGTATCCTCACACAAATAACTTTGGCTGGAAAATCCCCTAACTGGCAACTTTGTGAAGTGCCGTCAACCAGGTGAGGTGAATAGCGCATCAAAAACAGACCAAAAGCCCCTGTTGAGCAGCAGAGGGCGACAGTGGCAGGAAAAAGTCCCTTAAAAATACAAGAAGGAACCTTGAGAGGAACCAGGCTCAGCAGGGACCTCCGCCCTCCTCGGGTGGCCTGGAGAGTAATTTAAATAAGTAGAATTTACACAAATCATACACACACAAACTTTACATACACAATAATTTATAATACTAGTTATAACTAGCAAAATAATAATAATAATACAAATAATGTAAGTTCTTCAATATTCAGTCCAGTCTGTGATAAAGTCTGTAGTGAGTTTTTGACATTTTTGGTGCAAACACACCAGGTTCCCGTCACATCTAGCAGGAGCAGCATTGTCGGCACGGCGGTCTCGACTTGCAGGATTCAACCTCGGGTGAGTAAACAGGTTTCAGGTTGTTAAAACAACAGAAAATGGAGTAAAATGTCAAAAAGTGTTTTCTCCACTAACAGTGCTCAGCCTTTTGACTGAATGGGCACAAATTCCCATATACACACACTTAAAAGTCTTGTGAGAAGCCTTCTTAGAAGAAAGGCTGTTCTAGCTGATTTAGCAAAATGGCTTTTAGTGAGTTTAGTTTCGTCTTTAAATAGTGTTTTGTTCATTTTTGGAGGGTTTTATGATAAACTGCTTTATTTACAGTGTGATTAGAAGCTTTTGGGATTCGTTCACAAAGAAAATGTGAGGCAGTTGTAGAGAGCGGCTGTTGTTCTAGTTTAAAGGATCACACAGCTGAAACCTTTATATGTTTTAAAGGTGTTTTTTAATGGGATATCCATCAAGTTCACACTCAAAGGTACAAACACTTTGGGGAGGGTCACAACAACGATTCTGCCCAGCTAGCAAGTAATGCATCTCAAACATAACCTAGCTGATTTATCGTCTACGTTAGCAAAACGGCTATTAGTGAGTTTTATTTCGTCTTTATTTGTTGTTTTTGTTTATTTCCGGAAGGTTTTCGGTAAGAATTAATGATAAACTGCTTCACTGTGGGTGTAATTAGAAGCTTTTGGTGTTTGTTTACAGAGGAGCGTGAGGGGTTAAACTGGCTGTACTGAGAATATCTGACGCCGTCAAACTCTGTGCCGTTCACAATGCGCATGCGCGGAAGCTCAGATCCGTCAGCGTCGATCGGTTTCGGTACAGCGAGGGTGAACGGACAGGGGAAATCCCCGTTCATGACAACAATCCAGCATGTGACGGAAGGTCAGAGTTGAACACGGAAACAGAAGAAAGTCGGAGCTGTACTGCGCAGGGTGCGAATATTTCTGCGTGAGCAGCATGAACAGCGCTGATTTCGAGAGGATGGACAGTCTGGACGGCTGGGTGGCCATCAGGAGTGATATATTCGAGGACAGGGAGAGGTATAAGATGGGGTTCCTGGTGCAGTGGAGTGAGATGGAGGGTAAGTTCGCTGTCATCTGTCACAACAGGACCTTACAGCAGAAGAGGAGCCGGGACATGAAGGACGGCCGGGACGGGGAGACCAGCTGGGCCGGTATGTTCTCAGGAGACGAGCTGAAGCACGTCCACCAGCAGCTGAGCGGCTGTGCTGACCTGCTGACCCCCTACCTGCCCGACCTGTCCGGCTTCACTGATCCTGGACTGTGGGGCAGCGTGATGTTCTCCAGGACCGAGAGGCAGGAGCAGCAGGTCGAGACCGTGTGTAGACAGTTGGAGAGGTACTTCAGCATGGCTGTGGATGTGTGTGGAGCTACCATCCTGCTGGATGTTCTGTTCGGCCAGCAGGATGGTGAAGGTGAGGAAGAGAGGTACTGCGAGAACCTGCTGGAGTTTAGGAGAAGAGCCATGGAGGAGCAGGTCCAGAGGGCTAAGCAGGCTGTACTCAAGGTGAGGTCCATTAAAGGTGGTCAATCATAATACAGAGTTCCAATGAGGATAAATGTTGCTAGGGATCTGAAATCCTCCAAAAGGTGGTCACTCCCACAAAAAGAGCTCCTTTATAACCCAGTCTTAACAACAAGTGCAGCTCAGCTTCCCAACAGCGACTGGCATTTAGAACCATTTTTTGTTGTTTATTCCAAACCTGGACATTTCAGATGGACAGGGAATGGTGGAGAGAAACAAAACATAGCAGACATCCCATCATCATGACTTTCTACAGGACACACTCTGAAAGTGAAAGTAAACACCAGTGCAAATAGGGAAAGGGGCAAAGTGTCTGCTGGGAGGACTGTGAAGTCTTCACTTAAATAGGTTGAACATCAGTCATCAGTAATGTTCTTCCATCATAATTCTCAGGGCTGATTATGAAACATTATCATCAGGACCCTTTAAAGCAAACACACCTACTAATGGACTGAAGAAAGACAAGCTTCAGGACTGGGCACCCTGGTAGTAGAATCCATCCCAGTCTGCCAGCCAAACAGCCGAAACATCACATTTGTGAGCAATTGACGGTTGAGAGCCTTGCTTAGGGGCCCAATAGTGGCAACTTGGCAGTGATGGGGCTTCAATTGGCAACCTTCATATTATCTTAATCGCTGAGCTACCTCTAAACCCATAGTTCAGTGGTAAATAGTTAAAAAACTATTTAGCTTCAAGGCTTTTTCCAAGCCAATTAGGTTTCGGTTTTGGTTGCACCACTACTCCAGATTCACTGTACTTTAGTTTATCAGATCTCATTCCACCCAAGAATCCTTCAAATGCACATTTTACACCAATAAGTCATAACATTATGACCACCTTCCTAACTGACTGGTCTGCGGCTGTGCAGCCCCATACACAACAAACTGTGCTGCTCTGTCTGTGTGTTCTGACACGCTTCTATCAGAACCAGCATGAACGTCTTCAGCAGTTTGAGCTACAGGAGCTCGTCTGTTGGATCGGACCACACGGACCAGCCTTCACTCCCCACGTGCATCAATGAGCCTTGGCTGCCCATGACCCTGTCGCCGGTTTACCAATTTTGATAGGTACTGACCACTGCAGACCACCCCGCAAGAGCTGCAGTTTTGGAGACGCTCTGACCCAGTCGTCTAGCCATCACAGTTTGGCCCCTCGTCAAACTCGCTCAGATGATCAAATGTTCACTCGCTGCCTGATATACCCCCCCACTAATCAGTGGTCAGGATGTTATACCTGCTCGATGTTTCCTTGCTGAATTTAACATACCAGAAAAAGACAACATGAAATAATAAACCTGCCATCATTTTTACACATATTATTAATTCCAAAATGTGTAAATGTGGTTCATAAACACTAACTGTGCATAACAGAGTTCAGAATGTTGGTTCCAGTGGATGATGTGTAATAAAAACAACAACAAATGAGGAATCTGACCTCAGGTGCTCAAAACTTTTGCATCAAACTGCAAGTTAAAAAGAAATACTCTGGGAACCGGCTGCCTCTAGGTGCATAAATTGCAGCCCCCCATTTTAAAATATGCTCAAAATGCCGCCCCCTCCAATATACCGAGGTAAACATGTTCCACTCAGTTGTTAATACAGCAGGAATGTTTGGAATGCCCCCCAGTGTCCTTGCTGCTGACGACTGTACTGATGCTGTTGCAGAGTAAGAACCGTGTGTGTGTGTGTGTGTGTTAGATCGTACAGCGCCACAGTGGTGCGGCCGGACTGGTGCAGCTGATGAAGATCTACGAAGAAGAGCATGAAGCCTACGGTGATTTAGTTACCATAGCAACGCAGTTCTACCAACACCTACTACAACCGTTCAGAGACATGAGAGAGCTGTCGACCCTCCGGACCATGGAGATCCAGGTACTCGCAGTCACACTGCTGTAATGAGTAGTAGTGATAACCATGACCTGCACTGTGAGTCGCTGATGTTCTGATCACTGTTGTGACCTACAGAACTGTGACATTATATTGTCTAAGCGATTGAGGGTTAAGGGCCTTGCTCAAGGGCCCAACAGTGACAACCTGGCAGTGGGGCATGAACCAGCGACCTTCTGATTACCAGTACCTTAACCGCTAGGCTACGGCTGTTTTCTCTATGTCGTTCTTCATTTCTCAAAATCACACACACACACACTTAAAACTACATTTCTATTGTCCAAGCCGTGCTGTATTCTATATTTCTGGACCGCGTTGTTCTACAGTACTGAGTGTGTGTGTGTGTGTGTGTGTGTGTGTGTGTGTAGAAGTGTTTAGAGGTACAGGAGCTCGGGCCGAAGCGAGTGTGTGAGTTGGAGAGAGAGGCAGTAGAATGGAACAGGAGAGGAAACGATGCCGTCTGCTCCATACAGGACGTCACTGTGTGTTACTTCACTGATACTACAAGTGCACTCTCAGGTATAACACACACACACACACACACACACACACACTTAAATATATACGTATATACTCTATATTGCCAGAAGTATTCACTCCCCCATCCAAATCACTGAATTCAGGTGTTCGGCACCTCGGCGTGCAGACGCTTCTACACACATTAGTGAAAGAACGGGTCGCTCTCAGGAGCTCAGTGAATTCCAGCGTGGTACCGTGATGCCACCTGTGCAACAAGTCCAGTGGTGAAATTTCCTCACTACTAAATATTCCACAGTCGACTGTCAGTGCTGGTATAACAAAGTGGAAGCGATTGGGAACGACAGCGACTCAGCCACCAAGTGTTACCAGGTAAAATGACAGGGCGGGTCAGCGGATGCTGAGGAACATAGTGCACAGAGGTCACCAACTTTCTGCAGAGTCCATCACTACAGAGCTCCAAACTTCATGTGGCCTTTAGATGAGCTCAGGAACAGAGTGTAGAGCTTCATGGAACGGGTTTCCAGCTGTATCCAAGCCTCACATCACCGAGCGCAGTGGTGTAAAGCACGCCGCCACCGGACCCTAGAGCAGTGCAGACGTGTTCTCTGGAGTGACGGATCACGCTTCTCCGTCTGGCGATCCGATGGACGAGTGGCGTCTGGTGTCTGGTCTGGTACCAACAGAAGATCTGCTGTGGATCAAACTGCAGACACACAGAGCATCCAACCCTGAAAACCCTAGATCAGAACCGGACAGTGGACCAAAGAAAGTGGACTGGTCAGCCGGGTACGTGTGTATGGTCTTTACCTGGACGAGATACACAAGCTCACAACATACACAAGCTGAAAGAGACGTCCTGTGAAGTCCATGTCCTGGTCGGTCAGATCTGTTTGACAGCATATTAGGACAGTACATAAATATACACACTAAGACTGTAGAACCCCACTGAACCACAGCGAGAGAGAGAGTGAGAGCTCCCTCAGTAGAGAAGATTCTAATCAGACCTGGAGTCATAATCGGATTATTTAGACGCTCTACTAATACAGAGATCCACCCATTACCCTCCGTGTACCGAAAACTCGTCAACTGTCCCTGACGCCCCAATTCACTAATAAACCACACTGGTATAATTACACCTTTATACACATTAAACATCAATGAGAATTTATTTACATTTGAAAGGAACTCTGTTGGTTGCTCCGCGCTGCATTCGTCCGCCATGCTGGGATTGATCTCCAGCGCTGAGGAGGCGCCGGACGCTCCCTCGTTATTCAATCAGATCATCACTCAGAATTAAGGCGCCTCAGTAGGAGCATTTTAACGGAGCTAAGAATTTAGACACGCCCTCTTCTCTTCTCGGGAGTGTAGGATGATGAGAATTGCGTCTGTGTAGAGAGAGAGAGCCCATTATCTCCGAATAGAGAAAGTGATAAACGTTCTCCGTGTGTGTAGGCATGCTGAAGCAAATGGAGGTGGACCGGAAGAGGTTTGGCTCCGCCTCCTGGTCGGTGGCGACGCCCAGACTGGAGAAACTCAAATTCCAGTTGGCGAAGGAGACGCTGCAGCTGATGAGGGCGAAGGAGCTGTGTGTGAGCCGCAGGAAACAAGACATCAAAGAGAAGGTGTGTGTGTGTGTGTGTGTGTGTTATAAGAATAATGATAATCATTTTCACGTTACTATGCCGACATTGCTTTGTGATGGTTGGCTGTCGCCCTGATAATGCTGTCAATTCAGTGCACCAATTATTTCTGGTCTTCTTGGTCGTCATGTGGGCACCTCCTCACACGCCCAAAGTAGCAGAACCTGCTGGAATGAGGTTCAGGAGCTTCTTCTCTGTTCTGGATGTCTCGTCCACTCGCTCAGTGGTGATCATCTTCCTCCATGTGGCTACTGGCCAGATCAGAACGTTCATCAGTCGTATCTCGGTGATGGTTCTAATGGACGTGTTTTTCCAAATCCTTATCAATTTGACCATCACTGCCACGCCCACGGCCGTTCCTGACCTCACCAGAACATCCTGCCGTATTTGATGCTCTTTATCCGACTTATAAGTTATCAGTAATATGTGGACAGTACTGAAAAGTCTGTGCCTGTATTAAACAGTGTGTGTGTGTGTGTGTGTAGATGGGCAGTGTGTGCGAGGGTTCGAGTGTGTGTGAGGTGGACGTGCTGGAGCTGCAGTATTACGAGGCTCAGTTGGAAATGTACGACTGCAAACTAGAGATCCTGAAGAACGAAGAGCTGCTCCTGTTAGCGCAGATACACACCCTGCAGAGAGAGATCAAAGGTAACACACACACAAGTACACAAACACACACACACACTCATATATACACACAGATACACACACTGCAGAGAGAGATCAAAGGTAACACACACACATAAACACACTAGTACAGACACACTCATATACACACTAGTACACAAGCACACACACACACACACACACACACAAGTACACAAACACACTCATATACACACAGATACACACACTGCAGAGAGAGATCAAAGGTAACACACACACACACACTAGTACAGACACACACTCATATACACACTAGTACACAAGCACACACACACACATTCACAAACACACTCATATGCACACACAGATACACACACTGCAGAGAGAGATCAAAGGTAACACAGATATATATATATATATATATATATATATATATATATATATATATATATATATATATATATATATATATACTAATACACAAACACACACACACACACACACACACTCATATACACACAAGTACACAAACACACACACACTCATATATACACACAGATACACACCCTGCAGAGAGAGATCAAAGGTAACACAGACTCATATTCATATATATTTACAGTGGGGCCAAAAAGTATTTATTCAGCCACTGATTGTGCAGGTTCTCCTACTTAGAAAGATGAGAGAGGTCTGTAATTTTCATCATAGCTACACTTCAACTATGAGAGACAAAATGAGAAAAAAAAATCCAGGAAATCACATTGTAGGATTTTTAAAGAATTTATTTGTAAATTATGGTGGAAAATAAGTATTTGGTCAATAACAAAAGTTCAACTCAATACTTTGTAACATGACCTTTGTTGGCAATGACAGAGGTGAAACGTTTCCTGTAAGTCTTCACCAGGTTTGCACACACTGTAGCTGCTATTTTGGCCCATTCCTCCATGCAGATCTCCTCTAGAGCAGTGATGTTTTGGGGCTGTCGCTGGGCAACACGGACTCCACAAATTTTCTATGGGGTTGAGGTCTGGAGACTGGCTAGGCCACTCCAGGACCTTGAAATGCTTTTTACGGAGCCACTCCTTCGTTGCCCGAGCGGTGTGTTTGGGATCATCGTCATGCTGGAAGACCCAGCCACGTTCCATCTTCAATGCTCTCACTGATGGAAGCAGGTTTTGGCTTAAAATCTCACGATACATGGCTCCGTTCATTCTTCCCTTACCACGGATCAGTCGTCCTGTCCCCTTTGCAGAAAAACAGCCCCAAAGCAGGATGTTTCCACCCCCATGCTTCACAGTAGGTATGGTGTTCATCTTCTTCCTCCAAACACGACGAGTTGAGTTTTTACCAAAAAGTTCCATTTTGGTTTCATCTGACCACATGATATTCTCCCAATCCTCTTCTGGATCATCCATAAGCTCTCTGGCAAACTTCAGACGGGCCTGGACATGTACTGGCTTAAGCAGGGGGACACGCCTGGCACTGCAGGATTTGAGTCCCTCTCGGCGTAGTGTGTTACTGATGGTAGCCTTTGTTACTTTGGTCCCAGCTCTCTGCAGGTCATTCATCAGGTCCCTCCGTGTAGTTCTGGGATTTTTGCTCACCGTTCTCATGATCATTTTGACCCCACGGGATGAGATCTTGACCCCAAGGAAGATTATCAATGGTCTTGTATGTCTTCCATTTTCTTACAATTGCTCCCACAGTTGATTTATTCACACCAACCTGCTTGCCTATTGTAGATTCACTCTTCCCAGCCTGGTGCAGGTCTACAATTTTCTTCCTGGTGTCCTTCGACAGCTCTTTGGTCTTGGCCATGGTTGAGTTTGGAGGCTGACTGTTTGAGGCTGTGGACAGGTGTCTTTTATACAGATAACGAGGTCAAACAGGTGCCATTAATACAGGTAACGAGTGGAGGACAGAAGAGCTTCTTAAAGAAGAAGTTACAGGTCTGTGAGAGCCAGAAATCTTGCTTGTTTGTTATTGACCAAATACTTATTTTCCACCATAATTTACAAATAAATTCTTTAAAAATCCTACAATGTGATTTCCTGGATTTTTTTTCTCATTTTGTCTCTCATAGTTGAAGTGTAGCTATGATGAAAATTACAGACCTCTCTCATCTTTCTAAGTAGGAGAACCTGCACAATCAGTGGCTGACTAAATACTTTTTGGCCCCACTATATATATATATATACAGTATATATACAGTACAGGCCAAAAGTTTGGACACACCTTCTCATTCCTGTGGTTTTTCTTAATTTTTTTAAATTTTCTACATTTTAGATTAATACTGAAGACATCCAAACTATGAAGGAACACATATGGAATTATGTAGTAAACAAAAAAGTGTTAAACAAACCAGAATATGTTTTATATTTTAGATTCTTCAAAGTAGCATCTTTTGCTTTAATGACAGATTTGCACACTCTTTGAAATTTTCAACCAGCTTTATTAGGTTTCCACCTGGAATGGTTTTCAATGAATGTTTGTGCCTTGTCTAGAGTGAATTTTTGGAATTTGTTGCTTTTTTAATGTGTTTGAGACCATCAGTTGGGTTGTGCAGAGGTAGAGTTGGTAAAATATAAAACATATTCTGGTTTGTTTAACACTTTTTGGTTCACTACATAATTCTTCATAGTTTAGATGTCTTCAGTATTAATCTACAATGTAGAAAATAAAAATAATCAAGAAAAAACATTGAAGAGAAGGTGTGTCCAAACTTTTGGCTGGTGTGTCCAAACTTTTGGCCTGTACTGTATATATATATATATACACACTAATACACAAACACACACACTCATATACACACAAGTACATAAACACACACAGAGATACACACCTTGCAGATACAGACCAAACGTAACACACACTTACTCACACACTCATATACACACTAGTACACACACACACTCCAGAGAGAGATCAAAGGTAACAGACACACTCATATACACACTATTACACAAACACACATATACACACTAGTACAGAAACACACACTCATTTACGTACTAGTACACAAGCGCTCACACAAACACACACACACACTCATACACACCCTACAGATACAAATGTAACACACTCATATACACACTCACTCACATCTACATACACTTAAACACACCCTGCAGAGAGACAGAGATCAAAGGTAACACACACTCATATACACACTATTACAAACACACACACACACACACACATATACACAATAGTACACAAACACACACACACATCTGATTAGGGTTGCAATATTTCTGTGTTTAATGTAAAGCTGTGTTTATAAACACCTGAAGGTGAGATTTTACTGATAACAGATCAGTGACGTTTCTGTTTGAGGTTCAGTATGGAACTGAGAGCCAACATTTAGGTGTTGTGACATCACTCACTGTGTGTGTGTGTGTGTGTGTGTGTGTGTGTGTGTGTGTTAGAGCTGAAGGAGGAAGTGGTGTATTACGATGCGTGTGAAGACCCCGGCGAGCTGCAGTGTATCCAAGCTGAATCTAGCCCCGCCCACACAGGTGCTAACCCCACCCACTCTCACCTACAGCAACGCCTACTGCAGCTGGACAGGAAGAGGGCGATGACATCATCACGGAGAGCTACACTCCGCAACCGAAAAGTACACACACACACACACACACACACACACACACTCACACACACACACACACACACACACACACACACACTCACACTCTCACACACACACACACTCACACACACACACACACACACACACACACACACACACACACACACACACAGTCACACACACACTCACACTCTTACACACACACTCACACTCACACACACTCACACTCTTACACACACACTCACAATCTTAGACACACACACACACTCACACACACTCTTACACACACACACACACACACTCACACACACACACACTTACACACACACACTCACACACACACACACACACACACACTCACACTCTTACACACACACTCACAATCTTAGACACACACACACACTCACACTCACACTCTTACACACACACACACACACTCACACACACACACACTTACACACACACACTCACACTTACACACACACACTCACACACTCACACT
Source organism: Trichomycterus rosablanca (assembly GCF_030014385.1). Classification (NCBI taxonomy): domain Eukaryota; kingdom Metazoa; phylum Chordata; class Actinopteri; order Siluriformes; family Trichomycteridae; genus Trichomycterus; species Trichomycterus rosablanca. Next base: position 1,546,394 of record NC_085998.1, read on the forward strand.
CTTACACACACACACACACTCACACTCACACACACACACACACACACTCACACTCACACACACACACACACACACACACACACACTCACACATACTCACTCACTCACACACACACACACACGCTTTGATTTGGCCTCTCTGGGACTCTGTTAGTTGCCTCGTGTTGTGTATAATCTGATCTGTGTGTGTGTGTGTGTGTGTGTGTGTGTGTGTGTGTGTGTGTAGGATAGGTGTATAGAGGCGCATGAGCTCCAGCAGAGGGCATCACAGCAGCGAGTCGAACAACACCAGCAACACCACGCCGTTCACCTGGTGAGTAACCATGGAAACGCGGTGGCCGAGGAAACCACGGAGACGATGCCGGCACATGAGTGTGATGCTCTCCGTGTGTGTGTGTGTGTGTGTAGAAGCGAGAGAGGAAGAGGGAGGAGGAGGAGAAGAGGAAGGACTGGGTACAGACGGAGAGGGAGAGGACTCTCAGCCGACTGCGCTCCTTCAGAGAGGTGATTATTACCCACAATCCTCTCTGATTACACCCCGCACACATCAAACCACCCGCCGTGTGTCAGGCCTGGTCCCCGGCACTCCACCCCCTGCACTCCGCCCCCCGTCGTCTCAGGGCCGATCAAGATCTTTCCTCATGTATAAACGTCTTTATGTGGGGAAAGTCGTTACAAAAGTCGGCTATGAACGACTTTAGCCACACGCTAATTCCTTTAGCATCAGATTTACTCAAACGGTTTGGCGTCGGTATCGATTAGCGGAGACTCGCGGCACCGGGATCCTCTGATCTTCAGCCACGAAGCGGCCGCTGTTGTAGTTGTGTGTGATTAGCATGTGTGTGTTATTATCAGTGGTGTAGCTACACACTACAGAGCACACAGAGTGTACACCGTGTTTTAGCCACGCCCTCAGGAGGCGGAGACTTCGGTATGACCCACCTTCATTCTGAAACCCCTCACACATTTCTCCAGACGTGTAACCTCGTCAGAGAGGTTCTGAGACGTTCCAATTCAGGCCAACAGTGTGGAGTGGGTTTGAGGTCACGTCTCTTTCAAACTCACCAAACCAAAGGAGTGCAGTAATGTGGGGACAGGAAAGGACCTTCCCTAAACCGTTGCCTGATTTAAGGTGGAATGAATTAGCAAACTGTTTAATCAGGCTGAACTTTGAGCTCAGCGGTGTTAGAAATTCAGCCAAATTCAGGAGCCAGGAGACCGCCAGTCTTCAGGAGTAGAGTCGTCTATTAACACATACAGATAGATGAGATGTATGGGCACAGCTTGGAAGACCGACAAAAAATCTAACTAGGCAAAATCTAGGGAGACTTTATATACATTAGAAATGAGGGGAGGATTCACAAGGAAGATAAAGAGGGGTGATCAGGGAGGGGGGTACTGGAGGGGTGTTGGTTTTATGGTGGGTGATACAGGAGATATAGGACAAGTGTGAACAAAAGGGCTTTGGGCTTTATAACACAAATAGGTGTGGGTAGACAGGATTGGGTGTGTGTGTGTAGGATTCAGGGAGTCGGGGTAATATGAAAGGATCAAACAAGAGGGTTCATTTCAATATACAAAATGTAAGAAAAGAGGGGGATAATTTCTCTTAGCGGCAAGCAGTAAAAACCGAACATCAAAGCATCAAATCCGCCTCATTTTGTGTGTGTTTTGTTTGTATGTTGTGTGTGTGTGTGTGTGTGTACGTGTGTGTGTATATATGTGTGTGTGTGTGTGTATATGTGTGTGTGTGTGTGTATATGTGTGTGTGTATGTGTGTGTGTATGTGTATATATGTGTGTGTGTGTGTGTGTGTGTGTGTACGTGTGTGTGTGTGTGTGTGTGTGTGTGTACGTGTGTGTGTGTGTGTGTGTATGTACGTGTGTGTGTGTGTGTACGTGTGTGTGTGTGTGTATGTGTGTGTACGTGTGTGTGTGTGTGTGTGTACGTGTGTGTGTGTATGTGTGTGTACGTGTGTGTGTGTGTGTGTGTGTGTGTGTGTGTGTGTACAGAAGAGTAACGGTCAGTTCGTGATGAAGACCCGTCGCTCCAGGCCGAACCCTCATGACTCTGCTGCTGATGACTCCGCCCAGCCCATGTCAATCATCTCACTGACTCCGCCCACCCAAGCAAGAAGCACCACACCCATGCAGAAAGGAAGGGGGCGTGGCCAGAAGCAAAGGGACATCCCAGTACAAATCCTGTTACCTCCAGGAGCAGGAGGGGCGGGGCCAGAGCGGGGTCTTACCCCACCCTCGGCTCCTCCTCCTCCACCTCCTCCGCCCCCTCCTCCTCCACCACCACCACCACCACCACCTCCTGTAGCTCCGCCCCCTCTGGTAGCCCCGCCCCCTTCTGTAGCACCACATCCACTACGCTGTGAAAGAGAAGCTGCTGAACCGCCCACTGCTGGTGAGACTCCGCCCCCCCATTCATTATTAGTTATAGACAGCTAATAATTATTGATTATAGACAGTCATTAATTATTAATTATAGACAGCTATTAATTATTAATTATAGACAGTCATTAATTATTAATTAGACAGTCATTAATTATAGATTATAGACAGTCATTAATTATTTATTGTAGACAGTCATTAATTATAGATTATAGACAGTCATTAATTATAGATTATAGACAGTCATTAATTATTAATTAGACAGTCATTAATTATTAATTATAGACAGTCATTAATTATAGATTATAGACAGTCATTAATTATTAATTAGACAGTCATTAATTATAGATTATAGACAGTCATTAATTATTAATTAGACAGTCATTAATTATTAATTATAGACAGTCATTAATTATAGATTATAGACAGTCATTAATTATTAATTAGACAGTCATTAATTATTAATTATAGACAGTCATTAATTATAGATTATAGACAGTCATTAATTATTAATTAGACAGTCATTAATTATAGATTATAGACAGTCATTAATTATTAATTAGACAGTCATTAATTATAGATTATAGACAGCTATTAATTATTAATTATAGACAGTCATTAATTATAGATTATAGACAGCTATTCATTATTAATTATAGACAGTCATTAATTGTTTATTGTAGACAGCTATTAATTATTATAGACAGTCATTAATTATAGATTATAGACAGTCATTAATTATTAGACAGTCATTAATTATAGATTATAGACAGTCATTAATTATTTATTGTAGACAGCTATTAATTATTAATTAGACAGTCATTAATTATAGATTATAGATAGCTATTAATTATTAATTATAAACAGTCATTAATTATAGATTATAGACAGCTATTAATTATTAATTAGACAGTCATTAATTATAGATTATAGACAGCTATTAATTATTAGACAGTCATTAATTATTTATTGTAGACAGCTATTAATTATTAATTAGACAGTGATTAATTATAGATTATAGACAGCTATTCATTATTAATTATAGACAGTCATTAATTATTTATTGTAGACAGTCATTAATTATAGATTATAGACAGTCATTAATTATAGATTATAGACAGTCATTAATTATAGATTATAGACAGCTATTAATTATTAATTATAGACAGTCATTAATTATAGATTATAGACAGCTATTCATTATTAATTATAGACAGTCATTAATTATTTATTGTAGACAGTCATTAATTATAGATTATAGACAGTCATTAATTATAGATTATAGACAGTCATTAATTATAGATTATAGACAGCTATTAATTATTAATTATAGACAGTCATTAATTATAGATTATAGACAGTCATTAATTATTAATTATAGACAGTCATTAATTATAGATTATAGACAGCTATTAATTATTAATTATAGACAGTCATTAATTATAGATTATAGACAGTCATTAATTATTAATTAGACAGTCATTAATTATAGATTATAGACAGTCATTAATTATTAATTAGACAGTCATTAATTATTTATTGTAGACAGCTATTAATTATTAATTAGACAGTCATTAATTATTAATTATAGACAGCTATTAATTATTAATTAGACAGTCATTAATTATAGATTATAGACAGCTATTCATTATTAATTATAGACAGTCATTAATTATTTATTGTAGACAGTCATTAATTATAGATTATAGACAGTCATTAATTATAGATTATAGACAGTCATTAATTATAGATTATAGACAGCTATTAATTATTAATTATAGACAGTCATTAATTATAGATTATAGACAGTCATTAATTATTAATTATAGACAGTCATTAATTATAGATTATAGACAGCTATTAATTATTAATTATAGACAGTCATTAATTATAGATTATAGACAGTCATTAATTATTAATTAGACAGTCATTAATTATAGATTATAGACAGTCATTAATTATTAATTAGACAGTCATTAATTATAGATTATAGACAGTCATTAATTATTAATTAGACAGTCGTTAATTATAGATTATAGACAGTCATTAATTATTAATTAGACAGTCATTAATTATAGATTATAGACAGTCATTAATTATAGATTATAGACAGTCATTAATTATTAATTATAGACAGTCATTAATTATAGATTATAGACAGTCAATAATTATTAATTAGACAGTCATTAATTATAGATTATAGACAGTCAATAATTATTAATTAGACAGTCATTAATTATAGATTATAGACAGTCATTAATTATTAATTAGACAGTCATTAATTATAGATTATAGACAGCTATTAATTATTAATTATAGACAGTCATTAATTATTAATTAGACAGTCATTAATTATAGATTATAGACAGCTATTAATTATTAATTATAGACAGTCATTAATTATTAATTAGACAGTCATTAATTATAGATTATAGACAGCTATTAATTATTGATTATAAAAAGTCATTAATTATTTATTGTAGATTATAGACAGCTATTAATTATTGATGATAGTCATTAATTATTTATTGTAGACATCTATTAATTATTGATTATAAAAAGTCATTAATTATTTATTGTAGACAGCTTAATTATTGATTATTGATTATAGACAGCTTTTGATTATTGATTATAGACAGTCATTAATTGTTGATTATTATAGATTCTTAATCATCACTAATGACTTTTTAATTACAGTAAGTAGACATTATTGATGACTGTGTTTATTAATTACAGTTCTAATGATTAATGGTAATAATAATTGATTATTGATACATCCGAAGTCGTTTACAGTACTGATGATTGATTATTGATTATATATTATTGATTACTGCATACAGGGCTTTTTAATTAATCACAATATTGATTATTGATTAATATGGAACTTAATGCTGTTAAGTAGTGATTATAGATTATTGATTATTGCTCTAATGACTATTGATTATGGATCATAAGACATTAATAACAATTGTAATATTGATTTCTGCTGTAATTAGATTGATTATTGATTTTGAGGTTTATTATTACGTTATGCAGTGCTGAATAATTACTATTGATCGTCATATCAGTAACTTTGATTTCACACTTGATTGATCATTAATGATCACGTTCATTATTGACTACTGATCGTGCTCAGGATCGATGGACGACGTTCTGGCCTCGCTGCAGAGGGGACGCGCTCACCTACGCAAGGTCACACCCAACCCACCCAGCGCCACCATGGACACCGGCAACTTCAGAGACAACCTGCTCTCCGCCATCCGCCAGGGCGTGACCCTGAAGAAGGCCCCACCCCCCAAAGGCCCCGCCCTATCCCACAATTCTGAGCTGGAGCAGAGCATCAAAGCCGCCATGCTGAGGATGAAGAGGGTCTCTAACGAATCAGACGAGGACGATGAGGAAGCTCGAGATACGCCCATGGAGGAGTGGGACAGCTAGGAGTTTATACACACACACTGAGCACTTTATTAGGAACACCTACCTGGTACCTACGTTTATTTAGTATTTTATAAGCTGCACCTACAATAGAGGTATACAATTACTAACTGTAATCCATCTGTTGCTTTGTATTGTGTCAACTTGCCCCCATTCCTTTCTCAGATGGCATTTATCAATAACAGGGCATGTGTTCCTAATAAAGAGCTGAATCCCAACAACACTGCTGCACACACACTACCAGCCAAACATCAACTGGTCAGTGGGGGCCCTATGGAGTCTGACACTGTGTACAGAGCAACACATGGACTACAGTCAGTGATTGTATACCAACAAAGTTCACCTGTATGGTCGGTGCAGCTTATAAATAATCAAGGTAGGTACTGGATAGGTGTTCCTAATAAAGTGCTTGGTGAGTGTAAGCAGAGACAGTACACACACACACACACACACACACACAGAGCTACACTGTGGATATTTAAAGGTGGTTGAACGTAGTTTGCATGTCTTACAGATAAACGTTTAATCTGAAGAAATTATAGTTTGTTATTATTATTATTATTGATTATTAATTATATTTTATAGATTTAAAGTACCTTAATACATCCTTGGTGAAATTTCGGTACGTCACAACTCCTGGGAGTTTCCTCCACTTCTGCATAATGACTCTCACTGTGGTTTGCTGGAGTCCCAGAGCCTTAACTATGACGTAGTAACCCTTTCCAGACTGGTACATTCAGGTACCTGGTACCTGTGTTTGAATCTCTGTCGAATGTGGCGTCGTGCGCCGCTTCACGTTACCGGACAGGTTCAGTGATCGTGCCCGGGCGTGGCTCGTCAAATTAAAGGTTGTTAAATGGTTGTTGATCTAGTAGCAGCTGAACAATACTTATCCTCCAATAAACAAAGTATTTGTATTTATCTGGGTCTTTGTTTGATATCTGAAATAAAGATGTGGGAAAATACACCGATCAGCCATAACACTCACTGTCCATGTTATCAGCTCCACCTACCATATAGAAGCACTTTGTAGTTCTACAATTACTGACTGTAGTCCATCTGTTTCTCTACGACCCCCACAGGACCACCACAGAGCAGGTATTATTTAGGTGGTAGATGATTCTCAGCACTGCAGTGACACTGACATGGTGGTGGTGTGTTAGTGTGTGTTGTGCTGGTATGAGTGGATCAGACACAGCAGCGCTGCTGGAGTTTTTAAACACCATGTCCACTCACTGTCCACTCTATTAGACGCTCCTACCTAGTCGGTCCACCTTGTAGATGTAAAGTCAGAGACGATCGCTCATCTATTGCTGCTGTTTGAGTCGCTCATCTTCTAGACCTTCATCAGTGGTCACAGGACGAATGTTTGGCTGAATGTTTTTGGTTGGTGGACTATTCTCAGTCCAGCAGTGACAGTGAGGTGTTTAAAAACTCCAGCAGCGCTGCTGTGTCTGATCCACTCATACCAGCACAACACACACTAACACACCACCACCATGTCAGTGTCACTGCAGTGCTGAGAATCATCCACCACCTAAATAATACCTGCTCTGTGGTGGTCCTGACCATTGAAGAACAGCATGAAAGGGGGGTAACAAAGCATGTAGAAAAACAGATAAACTACAGTCAGTAATTGTAGAACTACAAAGTGCTTCTATATGGTAAATGGGGCGAATACTTTTTCACACTGTGCCTGGTGGGACTGAACAGCATTTTTCCTTTAATAAATGAAGTAATGTAATAAAATTCTGGGTTTATTTGGGTCTTTGTCTGATATTAAACGTGTTTTGATGATCTGAAACACAGACGTGTGAGAATTTCAGAGGGGGGCGAATACTTTTTCACAGCGCTGCAGAAGGTGACCGGGCAGGACGTCAGGATCCCTGCTGTCGTTAGAGCTACCACACCCTACCTACCAGCTTAAACCACTGACCGCTCGCATCAACAAGGCGTTTCTGCCTGCAGAACTGCCGCTCACTGGACGTTTTTAATCAACCCGTCTGGTACCGGAGCAGATTCTCGTTCTCTTTGATGTTTCATGTGTGTGTGATCAAAGACCAGCCATCAAAAGACATTTCGGGCGGGGCAGTTCCACACAGAGGTCGCCACATAGAGATAAGGATCGAACCCAAATCCACAGAGCTGTGCTATGCTACGTCATTCCTACTGACTGTGTGTGTGTGTGTGTGTGTGTTTCAGCATCATAGTGATAGTTGTAAAGACTTTAGCGTCAAATGGCCTGTTTCCATAGTAACACTGACATCAGGACCGCAGGAAGGACACACACACACACACACACACACACACTGCTGGTGTGTGTAGGAGTCTTGGCACCCTCAGTGAGGATGGCACAGCTGGTATCGTGGGTGCTGCGTAGCAACAACGGTCAACCCTCACAGGGTCTCCAAATTCCCCCTACCTCCCCAAAACATGCAGAAGGTGGATTGGCCGCTCTGCACCGTCTCTAGGTGTGGGTAGGTGATACCGTGTATGTATATAGACTAGTGTGTTCCCACCGTGACCCTGACCAGGATGGGGTGGATAGTGAAAACGAATGACAGAAGATAGAGTAGATGCTGCTCTGCAGAAGGTGGATTGGCTGCTCCTAACCTCCACAAGGTGTGAGTGAAATGTGTGTTCCCACTGTGACCCTGACCAGGGTAGCACCGGACCCACCACAGCCCTGACCAGGATAAACTGAACGACCAACCAAGGGTGCAAATACTTTGAGCTGAGCCGACACACACTCTCACACACACACTCTCATACACACACTCTCACACACACTCTCACACACTCTCAACACACACTCACACACTTTCATACACACACTCTCACACACACACTCTCATACACACACTCTCACACACTTTCATACACACACTCTCACACACACTCTCAACACACACTTTCACACACACACTCTCACACACACTCTCACACACACTCTTTCACACACACACACACACACTCTTTCACACACACTCTCACACACACACTCACACACACACTCTCAACACACACACTCTCACACACACACTCTCACACACACTCTCACACACACACACTCTCAACTCACACACTCACACACACACTCACACACTTTCACACACACACACACTCTCACACACACACACTTTCATACACACACACGCTCACACACACTCAACACTCTCACACACACTCTCACACACACACTCAAACTCACACTCACACACTCTTACACACACACTGAACACACACACTTTCATACACACACTCACACACACTCTCACACACACTCTCACACACACTCTCACACACTCTCACACTTTCACACACTCAACACACACTCACACACACTCTTTCACACACACACACACACACTCACACACACTCTTTCACACACACTCTCACACACACACTCTCAACACACACTCTCTCACACACACTCTCTCACACACACACTCACACTTTCACACACACACACTCTCACACACACTCTCGCACACACACACACTTTCATACACACACTCAAACTCAAACTCAAACGAAGCTTTATTGGCATGACAAATAAGGACATTCGTATTGCCAAAGCAAGTTACAGGGAAATATAAACAATAAAAATAAGAAAGAACAAAAATATACAGAACAGTTACATGTGCAAAAATATTATAAAATATTAATAAAAACAGTGCAAAATAATAACAATAAAAAGTATAATATTTACAATAATGAGGTAGTAAAACAATCAGTTTGTGTGTGTGTGTATGTGTGTGTGTGTGTGTATGGGACATGGTCACCCACTGTCCCTCACCTGGTGACAGGTGTGTGTATAGAGTGCTGCTAGTGTGCAGCTCTCTCTGTGCTCCCCCAGTAGGTGGGGCAGTTTGTCGGGGTCTGGGAGGGAGGTGAAGTTGGGGATGATGTTGTTAAATTTAGGGAAGAATTGGGAGCGGATGTGGTGGTACTTGGTACACCGGGTGAGGAAGTGCAGCTCCGTCTCTACTGTACTGAGAGTGCAGTGCTGACACAACCTCTCCTCCCGGGGCAGCCAGGACCGGGTGTGTCGCCCCGTCTCCACGGCCAGGTCGTGTGCGCTCGGTCTGTACCTCGTCAGGGTGTTTCTTAATTTAGGGTCACACACACACTCTCACACACACTCTTTCACACACACACACACACTCTTTCACACACACTCTCACACACACACTCACACACACACTCACACACACACTCTCAACACACACACTCTCACACACACACTCTCACACACACACTCTCACACTCTCACACACACTCTCACACACACACACTCTCACACTTTCACACACACACTCTCAACTCACACACTCACACACACACTCACACACTTTCACACACTCACACACTCTCACACACACACACTTTCATACACACACACGCTCGCACACACTCACACACACTCAACACTCTCACACACACACACTCACACACACTCTCACACACACACTCAAACTCACACTCACACACTCTTACACACACACTGAACACACACACTCACACACTTTCATACACACACTCTCACACACACTCTCACACACACTCTCACACACTCTCACACTTTCACACACTCAACACACACTCACACACACTCTTTCACACACACACACACACACACTCACACACACTCTTTCACACACACTCTCACACACACACTCTCAACACACACTCTCTCACACACACTCTCTCACACACACACTCACACTTTCACACACACACACTCTCACACACACTCTCACACACACACACACTTTCATACACACACTCAAACTCAAACTCAAACGAAGCTTTATTGGCATGACAAATAAGGACATTCGTATTGCCAAAGCAAGTTACAGGGAAATATAAACAATAAAAATAAGAAAGAACAAAAATATACAGAACAGTTACATGTGCAAAAAATATAGAATAGAATAAAATATTAATAAAAACAGTGCAAAATAATAACAATAAAAAGTATAATATTTACAATAATGAGGTAGTAAAACAATCAGTTTGTGCGTGTGTGTGTGTGTGTGTGTGTGTGCTTGTGTGTGCGTGTGTGTGTGTGTGTATGGGACATGGTCACCCACTGTCCCTCACCTGGTGACAGGTGTGTGTATAGAGTGCTGCTAGTGTGCAGCTCTCTCTGTGCTCCCCCAGTAGGTGGGGCAGTTTGTCGGGGTCTGGGAGGGAGGTGAAGTTGGGGATGATGTTGTTAAATTTAGGGAAGAATTGGGAGCGGACGTGGTGGTACTTGGTACACCGGGTGAGGAAGTGCAGCTCCGTCTCTACTGTACTGAGAGTGCAGTGCTGACACAACCTCTCCTCCCGGGGCAGCCAGGACCGGGTGTGTCGCCCCGTCTCCACGGCCAGGTCGTGTGCGCTCAGTCTGTACCTCGTCAGGGTGTTTCTTAATTTAGGGTCGGATACTGCGCTCAGATAATCTGCTGCACTGTAGTGTCTGTTTAGGGCCAAATAGCAAATAATAACAAATAATAAATAACTGCATTTTACTTTGAGTTTTAGTTTCAGTTTCCCAATAATTCAGATATTTAGTTCTGAGTTTTTGTGTAATTTGGTTTATTTTAATTGGGTTTGCAGATTTCTTCTGTTCCTGAGTCTTTATTGTGTTAGTGTGTGTTAGTGGTGTGGCGGCGTGTGTTAGTAATGTGTTTGTGTGTGTTATTAGGGTGTCTGTGTGTGTTAGTGGTGTATGGGTGCAGTGACTCAGGACCAGTTGGATGAGGGGACTGGTATGTTTGCTCAGCTCTTGGTGTTTCAGGGCTTTATAATGATAAGTTTGGGGGTCGCTCTCATTTAGATGTTTCCAGAAGTTGATTGCTCTTCTCTGTATGTTGATAATTAGTGGAAATCGGCCTAATTCTGCCCTGCACGCATTGTTCGTGGTGTGTCTGTGCACCTTTAGGATGCTTTTACAGAACTCTGTGTGCAGGGTCTCTAATGGATGTTTGTCCCAATTATGGAATTGATGGTGTGTAAGCGAACCCCAAACTTCACCACCATATAGAGCAATCAGTTCAATTATTGATTCAAAAATTTTAAGCCAGATTCGAACTGGAATTTCCACGAATGTTTGACGTTTTATGGCGTCGACGCCCTGCGAGCTTTTTCTCTCAGTTCATTTACTGCCGGATTAAAGTTTCCTGTGGAACTGATGTTTAGTCCGAGGTAAGTATAATCTTTAGTGTGCTCAATTTCATGGTGTCCTAATTTATATGTGTGTTTGGTTCCCTGAGATCTGGCTCTTTTCTGGAAGGTCATAATTTTGGTCTTTTTGAGGTTGACGGTCAGGGCCCAGGTCTGACAGTATTGCTGCAGCAGGTCCAGTTTGTGCTGGAGACCCTGAGCGCTGGGGGACAGCAGGACCAGATCATCTGCATACAGCAGGAGTTTAATCTCTGAGTCGTGTAGAGTGAGACCGGGCGTGGCTGAGTGCTCTAACATGGAGGCCAATTCATTAATATAGATGTTAAATAGAGTTGGACTTAAACAGCAGCCCTGTCTCACTCCACGCTCCTGAGAGATGAGATGTTTCTCTTACTGCCGATTCTTATTCCACACTGGTTTTCTGTGTACATGGATTTAATAAGATCGTATGTTTTACCCCCTACACCGCTCTCTAACATTTTATAAAACAATCCTTCGTGCCAAATGGAATCAAAAGCTTTTTTAAAATCAATAAAACATGCAAATATTTTAGAGTTATTTTGAACTACATATTTTTCGATCAGGGTGTGTAGGGTGTAAATATGATCGGTAGTGCGGTAATTTGGTAGAAAACCAATCTGACTTTTACTCAGGACGTTGTGTTGGGTAAGGAAGTGTAATAATCGTGAGTTCATTATACTACAGAATAACTTCCCCAGGTTACTGCTCACACAGATGCCCCGGTAATTATTAGGGTGGAATTTATCTCCACTTTTGTGGATCGGTGTTATGAGACCTTGATTCCAGATTTCAGGGAAGGAACCGACACTCAGAACCAGGTTAAAGACTTTTAACATCGCCAGGTGAAATTTGGAGCTGCTGTGTTTGATCATTTCATTCAGGATCCCGTCAGGTCCTGATGATTTCTTTGTTTTTAGTTTTTTAATGTTGTCTTTAAGTTCCTGCTCAGTAATGAGAGAGTCTAGAGGATTCTGGTGGTTTTTAACAGCCCGTTCCAGTTCCTCGAACTTACTAATAATTTGAATTTGTTCAGGATTTGAATCTAATTCTATATTTTTAAAGAGTGATTGGAAATGGGTTGTCCAGATATCCCCATCCTGAATGGCCAATTCTTCCTGTTCTCTATGTTTTAATTTGTTCCAATTGTCCCAGAATTGATGTGTGTTGATTGATTGTTCAATAATTGTTAGTTGTTTTTGGGTGTACTGAGCTTTTTTGGTTCTTTTTTGGTTTTTTGGTTCACACACTCTCACACACTCTCAACACACTCTCTCACACACACACACACAACACACACACACACTCTCACACACACTCTCACACTCAAACTCACACTCACACACTCTTACACACACACTCTCACACTCTTACACACACACACACACATACACACACTCTCTCTCACACACACTCTCTCACACACACACTAACAGCTCAGCGTGGTGTGTGTGGGATGAAGTTTCCAAGGCAACACATCCTTACACAGATCTGCAGCAGCTTCAGACTCCTACTCAGTGTGTGTGTGTGTGTGTGTTCCTCACCTCGTCGGATCCTGAACACCAGCGCAGAACCTCAGAAGCAGAAGCTCCATGGACCAAAGTTCAAAGCCTTGCTTTACACCCTTTGTAAAGAGTTTGGCATGTTCTTCCTGCCCTGTGGGGTTTCCTCCGAGCATTTAGGGGTTCTTATTCCCAGTCTGCTTTATCTTGATGAAGGAAACACCGGGCACATGATGGAAACCCTCCTAGAACCTCCTGTACCAGTCGTTGGCATGGGGTGTGGCTCAAGCTGACGTGTGGCACCAACGTTACCTGCTGAAGGACTGTCCCAACAAGGAGTGACCAGTTGAGGGTTGAGAACAAACAGGATCTCCAAAGGTCCTATGAAGTGTTCCATCCAGTTTGTGGTCATCATGTTGAGCAAGAAGGAAGAGAACCATGTTCTGGAGATGTTGCTTCTTTGATTAAAGGTTCATCGACTTGGTTCCAACTGTATGGCATGGGCACCAAACTCAGGAGTTGGATCAGGGGTGTTTGGAGCAGCGACTGCTTGAAGCTCTCTGACTGGAAGGGGGTGCAGAAGTTCCAGGTTCCTCCAAGAACCATTCTTTCATTTTGATTGATTTTTTTTATTGAGCGTTTACTCTTTTTCCGATTGTAACCAGTTGGAGCTCATGTTTCTCTCGTCGTTGACACTACTTCCACCCTTGAAGGCTCAAACCCAAGTTCCCAGGGCCCCAAGCTGACGTGTGGCACTAACGTTACCAGCTAAAGGTGGAACGGCTAATCTAAATCGTCCCAGGTGTGAACTTGGACAAGGAGTGACCACTTGAGGGTTGAGAACAAATAGTCCAAGGTGATTGGACCACCAAAGGTCCTATGAGGTGTTCCATCCGGTTTGTGGTCATAGTGTTGAGCAAGGAGGGGAAAGAGGAGGACAACCAGGTTCTGGAGATGACGGTCCTTTGGTTTAACGTTCATCCACTTAGTGCCAACTGTATGGCATGGGCACATAACCCAATCCAGTCGATCAATGATGACACTACTCCCACCCATGGTTGAGGAGGGATGAGGCTGTCACATGCTTCCTCAGGGTGGAGATCCAGGCACTGCCATCTGTGATCAGTCACCCCCTGTGCAGTCACCTCAACCGGTCAGCAGAGGGCGCACTTACACCATTTTACCTTTTTGGCAAAAGTACTTACAGTACTGTGACAGTATACAGTCTAAGCATTTGAGGGTTAAGGGCCTCGCTCAAGGGCCCGGCAGTGGTGGGGCTTGAACCAGCAACCTTCTGATTACTAGTCCAGTAACCTCTAGGCTACGACACCGGAGACGAGGAACCCTGTTTTCAGCCATCGTCGTCCCTCCCCTTACACAAACATGACCAATCGTGTGTCCATGTGGGTGCCTGCAGAGCTGAGATTTGAACCCAAGACCTGGTGGGCCAGCCCCAAGCGCCCTGCTGTCTTCCCTTTGGTCTCTGTAAAGATCACTGAATATTTAAAAGAATGTTGAGCTACCATCCTGGCCCTCAGCGCCAGCCTGACACGACACCTGTAACAATCAAAAGGTCACTGGTTGAAGTCCCACCACTGCCCGACTGGCACCGTTGGACCCTTGAGTGAGGCCCTTTACCCTAAATCAGCGCTCCCCACCCTGTTTTGCACCATGGACCAGTTTCACAGTCCGGCGTCAAGAGGAACAGACGGAATAAAGAACGGTCCATGGCCCGGTGGTTGTGGATCACCGCCCTAAATCACTCGGACTGTATCCGGTCACACTGCTGCTGACATACCGGTGACGGTTCGACCGCCCACACCCAACCGTTCTCTCTCTCTCAGAACAAAACACACCGACGCCAAAATGCTTTTATATTGAAACTATATTTAACAATTTTTATTATCGTACATTATTGATCAGAGAAACAAAACCCCAGAAAAGTCAAAACAGGAAGGTGAGGCGTCCGAAACACTGATAGTGAGAGCCAGGAAAGAACCCAGTGTGTGTGTGAAGGAGTGTGTGTGTGTGTGTGTGTGTCGGGCATGTGCTGATAATCGATAATACAATAGATCACGATATTTAACACCGATATTGTTGTTATGGAGACTAACAGATCTTTGGTAGCTCGGTCTTGTTTTTGTCTCGAGGAGCAAATCGAGTGTCGCCGGTTCCCACAGCTTAGCTAACCAGCTACTTACAATTCTTAGTGTTATTAGTGTTGCTATGGTTACAGCGAGCCACTACTTCTTCCTTCGATAATCGTTACCGTCTTTCCGATATAAAAGGAGTCCAGTACGAACAACTAAACTAAACATCGTAAATACAATTTTCTCCCAGTTTGGTCATACCCAGTTCCTCTTCCTCTGCTGGAGACCCCGATGGCGCACTGAGGAGGGTATATTCTCCTGTCACACCCTCCCTCCGACACACCCACGCTCCACCGACCCCTTCTTATCCGCCCGTACTTCGGTGGATTGATGCATGAGGTCGGTCTCACTCATGGAGAGTCACGCGCTGATCTCCACCTCTGTACAGGCGACTCGGGATACTAACCAGGGTCCTTACACAGCCTCGAAGACCCTGCCTTCTTTTTAGTCCCATCTTTTCCCACCCAGCAGACTAGTGGCTGATTTTGTCTGCTGCAGGCAGTGGGGGGTGCCCAGCCGACCGGTAGCAGAGCTGAGATTAAAAGTATTTATATATATATTTATATTTTATGCATTTTCTCCCAGTTTATCGTAGTCAGTCTGTCTCCATCTGCTGGTGGATCCCTGATTGCAGTCTCGGTGGGTATATTGCTGCTCACGCCTCCTGGACCCGTTGGACCCTTGAGCGAGGCCCTTTACCCTAAATCAGCGCTCCCCACCCTGGGGGCACACACAGCACCCATGCACTCTGCACAGGCGCCTCTATCTGCCAATCAGGGTCCTTACACAGCAACTGAAGACCCCACCCACACAGTCCGGTCTTCCCTCCCTGGCAGATACGTGTCTACCGCAGGCACTGCCGATTATGCCCGCTAGATGGCGCCCAGCCGACCGGTGCCGATGGCAAGTTCCGAACCGAGGAGTTCAGAATCTCGGCGCTGGTGTGTTAGCGGAATATTCCAACCCCACCCACTTTTTAGTCCCGTTAGTGCACTGTCTGCACTGACGATCGTGCCCACTAGGGGTGCCCATCTGACGAAGCAATTTAGGTTAATTTAAGTTAACTGCAATAAATTTAGCAAATCAATATCAGCACATGCTCCGTGTTTAACAACACACACACACACTTGTATGTGTAAAAAAAACAACACAGTCCCATTACCAAATTATTCGACCAAAAAAGTACACTTCCCTTACAAGTACACACACACACACACTCCTCCTCAGCACGGATACACACTAAAGAAAAGTTCAGACAGAGCTGCACATACACACACCAATCATATAGAATTATAGCGTAGAATTTATAAACCAAATGATCAGAATAAACACTCGTATATAAAACTCTATTGAAAAACCAAGTCCCGCCCTTTCTGTCATGTATTGCACAAGTGTGTGTGTGTGTGTGTGTGTGTGAGGTTAGTTAGGGTCTCACGCCACCCTCAGGCACTTTGTGAAACTGCAATTGACCTGTGTGTGTGTGTGTGTGTGTGTGTTCCACCAGCACCCTGAGATTACCTTAGTGTGTTAAACGTGTGTGTGTAAAAATATATGGCTGTCACTCCCTAGTAGTCAAGCTTTATGTAGTGTGTGTGTGTGTGTGTGACCATGCGTTCACAATAGCAGGCGCCAGTGCGCCAGTCACGTCCAGTCCAGGTCTGACGTGTTTATTGTATGTAAACAGGACCCGCCTCACTGGAACTCAGGTTCGTCCGTAGCGCGCCCGCTTGCGAAGATGTGACCACGCCCATTAGCAACGGTACACGGGCGTCGGCTAGCGTGAACGCAGGCGAGAGTGTTTGAGTTGTAACCTTAAATATCCCCCATTACAAATCCATAGACACCCAGTTTCATCGTACACTATGTGGCCAAAAGTATGTGGACACTCCCAATGTAAAGCCATATGCGTTAAAGTGAACTTAGCAACCTCCACTCTTAGATTTTAGAGTGTGTCTGTTGGGATTTGTGCCCATTCAGGTTAAAAAGATAGAGAATCTGTAAGGGTAACGAGCTGATGTTGGTTGTTTGTAGGTTGGAGGTCACACTAGGTCTTTATGCATTGCACATACATTTGGCCATACAGTGTGTGTGTGTGTGTGTGTGTGTGTGTGTGTGTGTGTGTGTGCGTGCGTGTGTGCGTGAGCACATCAGTTGTCCATGCCCAGGCGAGATAACCCCTGCCGGACTTCGTGGAGCTCGTCGATCTTCCCCTCCAGCACGTCCATGAACTTCTTCAGCTCGTTCTTCATGTTGCTTTGCCGGTGCTGACCCTCGCTCACCTCGCCCTGCAGCACCCCCAGCCTTCCCCGGGCCTCGTGATTGGACTGCTCCGCCGCCTGTCAACACACGGCATCCAATCAGGCGTCAGCAAGGGTAAAAAGCAGCCGAACACACCTACCGACGCCGCTGCCAGAAATCTCTCACACATGGTTTCACCATCACAGACCCAACTCGCATTCAGATGCAGAAATAGAACAGTGAGGAGTCTGTGAGGGGGGTGCGGACCCAAAATCCTGACCTAGGACGATTTCTGCTATAAATATGATTTATTTTTGTAGTTACAGGATATTAGAGAGACTTTTTATAGGATATTATATTCAGAATATATAAAGTCATGCTTTGGGTCGTTATCCTGCTGTAGGAACCTTTTTTATTCCACGCAGACCTAGCTTTCTTACATTTGGGAGCACATTTGGGTCTAGATTGCTCCAATAATTCTCTGATTTCACAGTAAGCAAAGCAGCCGCAAAACATTATGGATCCTCCACCAAGTTTAACTCTAGGTAGGCTTCAATTTATCACTGATAAACAGATAGAAATAGAACAGTAACGAGTCTGTGAGGGGGGTGCGGACCCAAAATCCTGACCTGGGACGATTTCTGCTATAAATATGAATTATTACTGTAGTTATAGGATATTAGATATGCTTTTTATTGGATATTATATAAGGAATATATAAACACATGCTTTGGGTCCTTACTCTGCTGTAGGACCCATTTTAATCTACTCAGACCTAGCTTTCTTACATTTGATTTCACTGGAAGCAAAGCAGCCCCAAAACATTATGGATCCTCTACCAAGTTTAACTCTAGGTAGGCTTTAATTCATCACTGATCAACAGATGCAGAAATAGAACAGTGAGGAGTCTGTGAGGGGGATGCGGACCCAAAATCCTGACCTGGGACGATTTCTGCTGTATTTATTACTGTAGTTATAGGCTATTAGAGAGGCGTCCTTTGGGTCCTTTATAATCCACTCAGACCTAACTTTCTTACATTTAATTTAATTGGAAGGAAAGCAGCCCCAAAACATTATGGATCCTCTACCAAGTTTAATTCCAAGTAGGCTTCAATTTATCACTGATAAACAGATGCAGAAATAGAACAGTAACGAGTCTGTGATGGGGGTAGGATCCAAAATCCTGACCTGGGACGATTTAAACTATAAATATGATTTATTACTGTAGTTATAGGATATTAGAGAGGCTTTTTTTTTAGGATATTATATTAAGAATATATAAACGTGTGCTTTGGGTCCTTATCCTTCTGTAGGACCCATTTTAATCCACTCAGACCTAGCTTTCTTACATTTGATTTAATTGGAAGCAAAGCTGCCCCAAAACATTATGGATCCTCCACCAAGTTTAATTCTAAGTAGGCTTCAATTTATCACTGATAAACAGATGCAGAACAGTAACGAGTCTGTGTGTGTGGGGGGGGGACCCAAAATCCACCTCCCCAAGGAGAAAAAGTGTTACATAGCTGCCCTCTAATTTTATTTACTTGAATTATTAAATTGATTTGAATCGACCAATGTTAAAGTCACAGAGTGCCGACTTTGCTAGCAGAGCATTAGAGAACGGTGCAGCCGTTTTTAGACATGGATCCTCCTGACGGCAGGTGCGTGTGCTAAGTTGTCACATGGCGTCTGTGACAGAATTTATGCTACTTTATGCTAAAAGCGTCACACACACACCTGTCGACTTGCTTCCATGCTTGTCATTCCTTTTAACCCACGTGCTATGCTAAGCTGTGTGTGTGTGTGTGTTTGAGCGCTTCACAGCTCAGCCTTAGCTAAGCTAAATTTACAGCTGATGTCACTGAACCTGAATAAGAAGCGGATGCGTCACTTAAGCGCTGCACTCTGCTCCGCGGGCCGCTAATCGCTCAGGCGAAATGGGATCGTTTATACAGCGATAAGATTACTGGAGCGTCGTACGAGTGTGATGACACACAGTTCATCTAACAACATCTCCTGAGACGCTCCGTGAAAAGCTAGCGCTCTCTCTCTCTCGGCACAGACACATTTTACATCATCCTACACTCACAAATAGAGAAGAGGGCGTGTCTAAATTCTTAGCTCCCTTAAAATGCTCCTGCTGAGACACCTAAATTCTGAGTGATGATCTGACTGAATGACGAGGGAGCGCCCGACGCCTCCTCAGCGCTTTTCTCACCAAAAAACTTCAACCATGGCGGACGAATATAAAGCGGAGCAAAATTCTAATTGATGTTTAATCTGTATAAAGGTGCAGTTTAAGCTTTTTCGGTACACGGAGGGAGACGTTAGCCGGCGTGCTAGCGAGTTATGCCGTCTGATGCTAACTGAGTTAGCTTAGTAAGCTAAAACTGCGGTGATGTAATCGGTGTAATCTGTATATACCTAGCTTTCTTACACTTGGGAGCACATCTGGCTCTAGAATGCTCCAATAATCATCTGAATACATTGGAAGCAAAGCAGCCCCAAAACATTATGGATCCTCTAGCAAGTTTAATTCTAGGTAGGCTTTCTCACAAAAAAAACTACACTTGTGGCGGACGAATACGGAGCAACAAACAAAGTTCTTTTCACATGTAATAAATTCTCATTGATGTTTAATCTGTATAAAAATGTGATTATACGAGTGTAGTTTATTTGTAAATTGGGGCATCAGGGACAGTTTAAACGTTTTCGGTACACTAAAGGAGACGTTAGCTGGTGTGCTAGCGGGTTGTGCCGTCTGAGGCTAACTGAGTTAGCTTAGTAAGCTAAAACTGTGGTAATCAGTGTATCTCTGTATAAGTAGTGCGTCTAAATAATCTGCCTTATTACTGGTCTGCATTGCCAAAGAGCTCTAGCTTGGTTTCATCTTTTATAGAACATTTCCCCAGAGGGACTGTGGTTCATCTGTGTAAGTTCTGGCTCTTTTTATGCATCGCCCCCCAATTTTCCTCTTAATTTAGTCATATCCAATTATTCGACCTGCATTCCTAACCGAAGAAAGCCATAACTAATACGCCCCCTCCAACACGTGTGCAGTACCACTTCTTTTCACCTGTAAGCAGATTCATATAGGGATCCACATCACATACGAGCCAATCATTGTCCGTATAGCGCTCAGGTCCGAGGTGTCGGCTCTGGTGTGCCAGCATGTTCAGTTGCTCTTTTTCTGCCCTTCTTTAAGTCCCACTTACAGCCATGATTAGTTTATTTTGTGGTTTATGGTACGTTTGGTAATTTACCACAGGGTGAGGCGCACTCACATATTTGCTCAATTATACCGAGAGGTAATTCAGAGTAGCCATTCCAAAAGAGGTGGGAGGAAACAAACACATTTCGAGAACAGGCAAACCTCTTTAACAGAAAGGCTCGAATGTGAGGATTGACTGTTCTTGTGTGGCACCCACGCCACCAGCTGCGCCACTCAGCCGCCCAACCCTAGTCCTAATAAATACTAATCACTAAACGCTAATCCCTGTACTAGAATAAGTCTCTCGAGTGTGTGTGTGTGTATACCTGAAGCTTGACGTTAAGGCCGTCACACTCGCTCATCAGCTGTGGAATTATCTCAGCCTGCTTTCTCAGATTCTCCAGCTCCTGCACGGCAAACAGAAAGTGTTAAGCTGTGGATGTGGATTAGAACTTACAAGCACAATCTGTGTCTTTAATGGACATTTTTGTCATAGCATTTAATACCCGAGTCATTCACACAGGCAAACGTTTATCTTAATAACACACTGCGCTACCTGGCAGGAAGCTAAATCACTCAGAACGGCACCATTTATCTTAAAAAGAAACACATTTACCTCAGAAATTCAAACATTTACCTCAGAGATTCAATGTTTACCTCAAAAAATTCAAACATTTACCTCAGAGATTCAGTTTATCAATCACACAGCTACTCAGATCGGTACATTTACTTCAGCAATGCGCAGTTTACCACTTTTACCTCAGAGATTCAAACATTTACCTCAGAAATTCAAATGTTTACCTCAGGAATGCAGTTTATTAATCACACAGCTACTCAGATCAGTACATTTACTTCAGCAATGCGTAGTTTACCACTTTTACCTCAGAGATTCAAACATTTACCTCAGAGATTCAATGTTTACCTCAAAAAATTCAAACATTTACCTCAGAGATTCAGTTTATCAATCACACAGCTACTCAGATCAGTACATTTACTTCAGCAATGCGCAGTTTACCACTTTTACCTCAGAGATTCAAACATTTACCTCAGAAATTCAAATGTTTACCTCAGGAATGCAGTTTATTAATCACACAGCTACTCAGATCTACTCAGATCAGTACATTTACTTCAGCAATGCGCAGTTTACCACTTTTACCTCAGAGATTCAAACATTTACCTCAGAACTGCAGTTTATCAATCACGCAGCTACTGTCTTAGATAAATGTTTACTTTAGCAACGCACAATGCACTACTTACACCTCAGAGATTTAAACATTTACCTCAGAAATGCAAATATTTACCTCAGAAATTCAAACATTTACCTCAGAGATTCAGTTTATCAATCACACAGCTACCGAGATCTACTCAGATCAGTACATTTACTTCAGCAATGCGCAGTTTACCACTTTTACCTCAGAGATTCAAACATTTACCTCAGAACTTCAAACATTTACCTCAGAAATTCAAATGTTTACCTCAGGAATGCAGTTTATTAATCACACAGCTACTCAGATCTACTCAGATCAGTACATTTACTTCAGCAATGCGCAGTTTACCACTTTTACCTCAGAGATTCAAACATTTACCTCAGAACTTCAAACATTTACCTCAGAAATTCAAATGTTTACCTCAGGAATGCAGTTTATTAATCACACAGCTACTCAGATCTACTCAGATCAGTACATTTACTTCAGCAATGCGCAGTTTACCACTTTTACCTCAGAGATTCAAACATTTACCTCAGAACTTCAAACATTTACCTCAGAAATTCAAATGTTTACCTCAGGAATGCAGTTTATTAATCACACAGCTACCGAGATCTACTCAGATCAGTACATTTACTTCAGCAATGCGCAGTTTACCACTTTTACCTCAGAGATTCAAACATTTACCTCAGAACTTCAAACATTTACCTCAGAAATGCAGCTTATCAATCAAGCGACTACTGTCTCAGATAAATGTTTACTTCAGCAACGTATATATTATGTTTATGCATTTTCTCCCGTTTCTCTCCCAATATATCATAGTCAATCTGTCTTCCACTGCTGGTGGATCCCTGACTGCAGGTGAGGTGGGTATATTACTGCTCACGCCTCCTCCGACCCGTTCGCAGCCCTTAACGGAACCCTTTTCCACCTATGCATTCTGCACAGGCGCCTCTATCCGCCCATCAGGTTCCTTACACAGCTTTTGAAGACCCTGCTCACATACTCCGGTCATCCCTCCCTGCAGGCACTGGCAATTATGCCCGCTAGATGGCTCCCAGCCGACCGGTGGCAACGGCGGGTTTCAAACCGAGGAAATCCGAATCTCGGCGCTGGTGTGCTAGCGGAATGTGCCACCTGGGCGCCAATTCTTTGTTTTTATACTGCTGTAAGCCTGGGCCGCCCACTGTAGCTTCTCAGGTGATAAGCAATTTCTGAACCCAAACCTGCCTATCTGGTACAAGACTATGAAAGTGTGAGTGTGTGTGTGTGTGTGTGTGTGTGTAAAAAATAACACTACCTGTTCTTTCTCTTGCACTTCAGTCTGGAGCTTTTGCACTTTGGCGACCAGCTGACTGTGTTTCTCTTTATCCTGATTTACCTCCTTACACAACGACTCCAGCTCTGCAACCTACACACACACACACACACACACACACACACACACACACAATTACACACTGTAATATTCTGTACCTCTTGAGTACACACCCACACACACAATTCTGAATATACTAAAAAGCGCGTGGGTGTGTGAAAGCTTGAAGAAGTGTGCATGTGTGTGTGTGTGTGCATGTGTGAGACCTTGTTCCTCAGCAGAGTGTTCTCCTCTTGGCATGCCGCAGTGTGTGTTTTCCATTTCTCCACACTGCCGTTGGCCTCCTGCAGCGCCTCCGTCAGTCGGGTGTTACTCTCGTTCAGGGACTGAAGCTCCAGCTCGTACTGCTTAGAGCTGCACACACACACACACACACACACATTAGTACTGTTACTGTATCTGATAGGCACAAATTCCTACAGACATTCTTCAAAATGTTGTGGATAGACTTTCCAGCCCAGAATATGCTGCAACCACTGCAAAGTTACTTATGTTCACTATAAATTGGGACGCCCGACAAGCTCATGGTCGAGTGTCCAAATACTTTAGAGCACATAGAGTATTAATGGCGTGGTGGTGTTGTGTAGTATGTGTGCGTACCTCTGTTCTGCAGCTTTAAGCCGTTCGTTTTCACTCTTTAGCACTGGAGTATCAGGGGCGTGAAAGAACTTTTCGTCGTCTGTCCCGTTCATACTCGACGCCTGATTGGACGACGGCGTATTGCGTCCGGATTCCTGACAGGTGAAGGATCATTACATTAGTGCACAATGTATACACACATGCTATATAATGTACTTTATATATGCTCAACATCTCACTAACGCCACTTCTATTGGTCATGGGCATACGTCAACAAAGCGTGTCCACTACTCATGCCATGGTCTCGACCAGACAGCAGGAGTCACTGTTGCAGCAGCATGACAAGGAACCCTGTCCCACATCCCTCCCTCAGACTTGTCCACTGTGTCTCCTAAGCTGTCCAGCCAAAATTTTTGATGTTGTGCTCCAGCCGTCAAGTGCCGATATCTGGCACTCGCGTGTTCGAATCTCAGCTCTGCTAACGACCGACCGGGCACCTACACGGACGCCGATTGGCTTATCCAAGATTACGACCTCTGCTGGCTGATCGATGGTGCTGCACAGAGACGGGGAATAATGGAGAACTGTGCGTGACTCTCTATGCGTGATACGGATCTCCGTATGACCCCGCCTGGTGAAGGTGAAAAGAAGCGGTTGATACTGCACACGTGTCGGAGGGGGCGTGTGTTGGTCTCGACCCTCATCGGTCAGAAGTAGGGGTATGCAGCAGTTTTGGGGAATCGGATACGTCTAGATTGTGTTTATGAGCTGTTGGTTCTCAAGCATCAATGGCTGCGTCCCGATATGCATTGTACTCTTCTACTACATGAATTAGAACACAACCCTCAGTGGTGTTAATATTTTTCTACATGTTGTATGTAGTTTGAGACCCGACCAATATGCCCACAAACACGCCGGCAACTCACAGCAATGCATCTTACGTCACCCTATAGAGGCACCAACATTAATGAGCATTCACCACACACCACAGAGCCTCTAAATACATAGACTAGTGTTTGTTTACCAGCGAGTGGTTGCTGGCCGTGTCCGATTTCTCCAGCGATTTGTCTCTGCCCATTTTGGCCGCTTCTTTCACCTCCTGGAACTTTTCAGCAAACTGTAAAACAGCAGAACATAAAAACAGTCAGATTTTATACAGCAGGGAAATTCAGCTGGATAAAGCCTGTCTGACTGTAAACAGTCAATACTGGTGTCAACAGTATGTAAAATACACTACAGGGCCAAAAGTATTTGGATCCTCTGTGTGATCTTTTCAGTTAGAACTACAGGCTGTGGGAATTTGTGCCCATTCAGTCAGAAGATGACAGCATCTGTATGATTGGGCTCTGATTGATCAGTTGATGTTCCCCCTTTCACCCTGTTCTTCAATGGTCAGGACCCCCACAGGACCCCCACAGAGCAGGTATTATTTAGGTGGTGGATGATTCTCAGCACTGCAGTGACACTGACATGGTGGTGGTGTGTTAGTGTGTGTTGTGCTGGTATGAGTGGATCAGACACAGCAGCGCTGCTGGAGTTTTTAAACACCTCACTGTCCCTGCTGGACTGAGAATAGTCCACCGACCAAAAACATACAGCCGACAGTGCCCCATGGGGAGCGTCCTGTGACCACTGATGAAGGTCTAGAAAAAAACTCCAGCAGCGCTGCTGTGTCTGATCCACTCATACCAGCACAACACACACTAACACACCACCACCATGTCAGTGTCACTGCAGTGCTGAGAATCATCCACCACCTAAATAATACCTGCTCTGTGGGGGTCCTGTGGGGGTCCTGACCATTGAAGAACAGGGTGAAAGGGGGTAACAAAGCATGTAGAGAAACAGATGGACTACAGTCAGTAATTGTAGAACTACAAAGTGCTTCTATATGGTAAGTGGAGCTGATAAAATGGACAGTAAGTGTAGAAACAAGGAGGATGTTATGGCTGATCGGTGTATATACGTGTGTGTGTGTGTGTGTGTGTGTGTGTTGTACCTTGGAGAGTTGCTGTTCGGAGCCGAACCCCAGGCCGAACACGGTGTTCGCTCGACTGTCGGCCCACTGACCGAACTTCTGTGAGGTTTTGGTGAAGTTCATGTTGGGTGTGATGGTGCTGTTAATGATGACCTGAAACACACACACACACACAGAGTTATAAACGCTGTACGTAACGTCAGTTCATCAGTGGAACATTTATATGACTGACCCGAGTACTTGGGTGGACAATGTGGAACATCGACATTTCTCTAAGCTTTTAATAACATAGACATGTTACTGTACTGACTCCTAATAACATGAACAAGATGCACAGTCATGCTGGAACAGGAAAGGACCTTCCCTATACTGTTCACACAAAAATGGAAGCATATAATTTAGTTTATGAATGTAATTGATTTAATAAACTCGTTAGTGATGTGGGCGGTGAAATATAATCATCTAGAGTGTCATTTTTTTGCTTTAGCTTCTACAACTCACACACACACACACACACACACACACACAGAGACACACACAGACACACACACACACACTCACACACACACTCACAATAGGGAAGCTCCCTCAAAATAGCCGGCGGGGCTGCGATTACACAGTAATCAGGATTCTTATCTCGCGGCAACATCGAGCAGAGCGCAAATTACCGTCTACGACTGAAACCACCTCCATCACTCACACACACACACACACACACACACACACACACACACACACACACACACACACACACACACACACAGTACTGTGGGTGAGAGTGGCATCTGAGTGCAAGTTCTACTATCAGGGACACCATCACATTAACGTTCACGTCATTTTTCGTATCATACCGCGTAGCATCCACACGTATCACATCACATCTATAATCTGTATCAGTGTAAGGGCACAAAAATAATCATATTATAATTTTATTCTACTGAGGCACCAGTGTGTGGAGACTGTGGTGAATTTTTACTCATAACAGTAAAACTGAGGTGCAGAACCTTCATTTATGGTACGTTGTGGTTGGTAGAATCATTGATGTGTTGGTACCAACCACAGAGAAACCCCTTGTACCCTGATCACCCCAAAAACCCCAACCATTAACCACAGCAACCTTAACAACCCAAACACCACTAGTTACCAAACCAGTGACCTCGAGAAGTATGATTAACACAACTCAACCAACAAACCCAAAAACCCAATCAAGACCCCAAACCCTAACATCATAAGAACCCAAATAAACACAGCCACCCAGAGGACTGAACCCCAAGTAATAACCCAACCAACGTCCCAAACAATAACCAGACCAATAACTACATGATCACAAGAACCCAACCCATAACCAACAACCTTGATAAACCTGACCACCCAGAAGACCAAAAACAACCAATAACCAAAACCCCTCCAAAAGAACCAACCAACACTGATGACCTCAATCACCTAAATAATAACAATCTGACCAATAACAACCCAACCAATAACTGCATGAACCCAAAAAACCCAAACACCAAAACAACTGCCCCAACAACACAACCAAAGATCCAAACAACCCAACCAATAACTGCATGACCCCAAGAACCCTGTTATACTCAACCACCCAGAAGACTGAAACAACCCAAAACCCAACTAACACCCCAAACAATAACTGCAACTTCAACCAATAACTAAATGACCCCAAGAACCCAAACAATAACCAACAACCCTTATAATGTCAACAACCAAAACAATTGCCAACAACCCGACCAATAACTGCATGACTCCAGGAACTCAGGTGAACCCAAATAAGAACAACCTGACCAATAACTTCAACAACATAACCAATCACGCCAATAACCCAACCATAACCTATAAACACCCTAATGACCTCAAACCCAGTCAATAAACCCAACCTGAATTACAATTAACAATGACCGTGGCCTTGTTCCTCTAATTATCTGCGTTTGTGAGGGTTCGACGCCACGTGATGGCCTGGCACCCCGTCCACAGGGTCTTCCTGCCCTGCCTACAGTGTTTAGAGCATAGGCTCCTTCTCAGAACCCAAACCTTGAAGACCAAGAACAAGAGACTGAGCTGTTGGAACGGACAGGGCAAGTTCATGCCACCACCGTGGTGCCGATCAGACAGGAGCTTTGATGCCCGTCTTCCTTGAGTTCTGTTAAATGAATTAAGCTGAGACAGATTTGTGGCTCTCGGGGTACAAGGTACAGAAGGGAGTTTGGTAAGTTCTCTAAGGTCAGGGTGGTTTAGTTGCAGAGGGTCTGATGGTGGAGATGAGAAGACCTGGCAGGAGGGAGCTGCAGTAGTCCAGCCTTGAAATGACAAAGACGGAACATGAATCTGAAAGGCTTCTGTAGAGCAGAACGGTCGAACCTTTGTGATGTTGTGAGGGAAGAGTGGGCGCTGATGCCTTCAGACTCCGACACTGTTTAATTTATTAATGCAGAGCCACTTACACACCGAGGAGAGAGACAGTGTGTGTGTGTGTGTGTGTGTGTGTGTGTGTGTGTGTGTGT